>NC_142575.1:10617500-10660000 GCF_041283825.1 Pyrus communis | reverse complement strand
GATGAACACTCATTATATTCTTGTGTGTCCCATGTTTTCAACAAGTTCTAATACTTTATAATCTATATGTCATTTGATTTTACAATTTATGTATCCTAATACAATTATGTGTTTTTAAAGTATAAATAGGCACTTATTTGTCCAATATATAATAAATTTATTTAAATCCGCCTAGTCCGCCAAGGCTCCGCCCAGCTGCTTATGCGCTAGGCCCCCGCTAGCCGCCTAACTAGCACTTATCGTCTTTTAGAACCTTGATTTGGACTGTTGTTTCACATCATAAAGCAAAAGGACTTTGCATGATCTTATAAAGAGTTGATTACTCTACAACCACGTTTTCTGCCTAGGACTGGGATGGATTACATTGGATTTATTAGCTCACTAAACTCCAAGTATGTTAATGAGATAACTGGGCAAACTTTTAAATTTTGTCCAAGTTGAAATTAGATATAAATGATGTTTCACTTGATAGACCTGGAGGGCATGCGCATGCTTAGAACAAATTGAGCACATGGAGTACCCAAAATTTGACACGGATTCAGCCTCTATCACACAAATTTTTTGACGAGTGAAATGCATGTCTAAATATATAGTACTGCAGTAAACCTGGGTTCTGTGGTTCTTGTTGAGTTTTTCGAACTTTGTCTTCATGCATGCATTCCACAAATTCATCGTACGTGTTAACTTCTACATTAAATAAATATTTTCTTTTTCAACATGGAGAAGTTTTTCCATGTCCTCGCACGTGGCGATGAAGGGCATCCGCAGTTGAGTTAAGTAGTTAACAGTTCAGGATTTGGCTTTTGCGTCCATCTATGATTGTTCTCACGTTATTTTTTCATTTTGTTTTATAGTGTCCCATTGCTTTTAAAGTTTTAATTTTTTCTCAACTTGGTTCCCCCACTATACTTTGTTTTTTTTTTCTTCCAAAAGTTTTAATTAAAACATCACAGATAATATCTAGAGTTACTATGTTCAAAACGACAAACTTGACTAATCAATTTGCCACGGAATTAGATGTTCAACTTGGCTTCTCCATTAAAGTTCTGTTTTCTTTTGATCTATAAAATTTGTTTAAAATTCATCATGTAATGGATTTTATTTTCCACCGTTGATAAGGTAAAAATTGAGTTGTGCCCGAGAAAAATTGGACTGGAGATATGTGGTGATGCAGCTGTAGTTATCACATGGACATATATATTCGTCCCATGTGGTGTGCATGATATAGTCCCTACGGACGTGAAGTTCTGCTCTAACCACCGTCCTTTTTGTCCTTCCCCACCCCTGGTCATATAAAAGTGCGGTCTGTCCTCAAACTACATATAAAAGTGTGGTCTGTTCTAACTTTCGGAGGAAGATTCTCTCTTCTCATAATCACTTTCTTCATCTCTCTCCTCTTACTTGAATTACAATTAAGCCACGTTAACATTTTATATTAATTTTTTATAGAAACAAAAAAAAACAAAAAAACAAAACAAAACAAAAAAAAAGCAAAGTGTGAGAGGAGAGGAGGAAAAGGAATGGAAATAGGAGGGGAGAGAATCCTACATCCTAAATTTTATAATTCTAAAAGGTGGGAGCCGTACAAAAAGGAACCAAAGCTTTCTCCACGCGTATCAAAACTCAGAGCTCTATCAATAGATAAAAATGGTGTTGACATCATGCTGATGTCAGCTTGCCAAAGGTAGTAGGTCGAGCTTGTGAAGGTTGGGCATCTGGGTTAGCAGTGGTTGGCCCACCACTTGCCCTTGATTTTATGGACTGCTCAACATTGTTGCCTTTGCTCTTGCCTTCCACCAACTGATGGAGATCATATTAGAAAATAGGGCAACAATTGAAATGTGTCTCAACTTTTTTCAGCACAATAAACCTAGCATAATGTCACTTCTTATTTATTGATCTAGTATGGTGAGTATTTTTCTTCACTTATAAATAAAATGTCCTAAATTTTAATGTCATGAATAATAAAATTGTAATCAATTTATTTCTTCCACGCTTTAGTGTAAAATATATCAATGAAAAAACCCTAGCATACAATTTTTCAGATTTGTAGTCTTATTTAGTTGTGAAAAGTAATTCCATAGAGATCTTTAAGATTTTAGGACCATGACATATATTCATGGTATGAATTCTCAATTGACTCTACAATCATCAGCTTCATTTTTCACAAATACAAACTTCATCCATGGAAATTTGTTTAAGAAATTTATATACAAATTATAAATACTTTTGAATTCATGACTTGATATTTTGCTTTTGTGGGATCAAATCTAGCTGTCCAGGTAGATATTTTGCTAGAGAAAGACCAACGATGTGGGTTCATAAGTGACACATCATCCCATCATTTAATTAAAGATTGACTAATTATTGGAAAAGATGTCAACATAGGCTTCATGTGTTTTCTAGGAAACAAACTAAACTAATTAGGGTTGCCACACAAGGGACCGGACAAACAAAAGGCAGCACTTTGAGGTTCTTCTTCGAATTATTGTCTTCTGTTGGATGAGAGGGTTCTATAGTTTTGATCAGTTTGAATGCTATGTTTTAAGGGAGATACTGCTAATTGAGGGAATAAAGGCCAATCAATCAAGAGACAAAACACAAACATAACTTGCGTGCGTGCTTGCAAATTCATTTCCAATAAGTTCTGATATTATTAAAGTGAAGTTATTGGCTGGTATCTTCGTCCAATTTATAATATTTTGTACATTGCCGATATTTTTGCGATCATGTATATTTAGCTGGTACGATTGGTACTCGATGCCAAACGATATTTTCCCTTATAAATTATTTCAGTCCAATTTTAGGAGTAGGAAAAGGCTACTTAGGAAATAAGAAACTTTCATATTAAGAGTACGTAAACTTATAAATAAAGTTGGCAATTGAAATATTTAAAACACATCTAGAATGCTTGTAGAATTTTCAAATACAAAGTAGAGCAATTAGATTGTCTGATTAAACAAGAAGGTTCCATTAAATTAAAAGAAACAATGAGGTCCTGCATACATATCCGTGGAAATTTTTTTTTTTTTTGGTCAAACGAGATAAATTTCATTAATTTTAGGGAGCTTTAATGAAAAGGGTTTTGACCAACAAATATTTAACCAAAAACCATCCCAAAATATTATTTAACCAAAAGGGCTTAAAGTTTAATAAAAAACCATCCTCTTCTCACCCTTCTCTAGCTTAAGCGGTGCAAGCTCTGCACAGCACTTGGGTTTTTTCAACTTCTCCAACAATGGCAACCCCAACAACAACATCTTCGGTGTCGAGTTTGATGTCTTCGAAAAACAAGAGTTCCAGGATCCTGATGACAACCATGTTGGTTTGGACATCAACTCCCTTACGTCTAATGCTTCGAGCACCATTGGGTATTGGAGTGGCGGACTTGATCAAGATTTCAACGAGTTGAAGCTCAACAATGGAATTAACTATCAAGTGTGGATTGATTTTATGGGCTTGAGAATTAACGTGACCATGGCTCGTGCCGGCGTGGCAAAAACAACCAAATCGAATTCCTCCATTTCAAAAACAACCAAATCAAAGTTCAAATCAAAGTTGAAAAAGGAAGCATTCATCGAAATAAAACCGCCGAACACAAGTTCAAAGAAGTTTAATGGCAGAAACTGGTGAAAAATGTCTGGGAAAAAAAAAAAGAACCAAAACATAAAACTATTTCTGGAGGACACAAAACATAACACTGTTTCTGGAAAAAAAAAAATTCAGATACAGTGTTTGTTTTGTCTGACACAAATAAACAATGTATCTGAAAGAAAAGAACCAAAATCCAGAAACAGTGACTTAAATTCCAAAAACAGTAACTTAGATTCCAGAAACAGTCTATATTTTAACCTTTGACTGTTTCTTTTCTTTCGTTTATCAGTTGATTATATTAAAAAAACAAGGTGCTTAATTTGCTTTGAATCCAAATACAGTGAATTTCACTATTTCTTTTCTAGCTTACATTTAAGAAACAGTGTGTCTATTTCATTTGGATCCAGAAACAATGACTTAGATTCAAGAGGTAAAGTAACTTAGGTTCCAAAAACAGTGACTTCAATTCCAAAAACAGTGTTACTTAAAATCCAAAGACAGTTTATTTTTACAGTCCATAAACAGTGACTTGTCGTTATTAGTGAATAGCATGTAGATCTCAAATTTATTTTCTGGAGAAACAAACGATGAACTCCACTAATGAAGAAAAATTGAAAAACAATATCTCGAATACACTATGAATAATAACGACGATCACATTTCAACGAAATAATACAAAATATAGCATGAGGATCTATATTTTTGTTTCAAAGAAAAAGAAGAAGGTTTGCAAAACAACGGTGAACTCCATTAACAACGAAAATCTGGAACTCAACCTAAAAAAGTTAGGGGTAAAATCGACAAATCATAATTTATTATAGTTGGGCTATTTTTAGTTGGATTACTTTAATATGAGTATGTATTAATCATTAAACAAAACTTACAACATGTTTTTTATTAAAACTAAAACTGTTTAAGTCTTTTTCATTAGTTTTTCTTTAATTTTAATACTTAAATAGAAAGTCCAAAAGCAATCCAGACACAAGCATAATTTAACCGTAAATACAACAGAAAAGCCCAAAAAGAGCAAGTCCACAATAATAAAACCCTAGATCTAGAAGACTGCAGACTCGACCACACCAGCTAGCTTGCCATCGCAGATCTGCCACCACCACCAAGAGGAAGAACTCACGAAAAAATTGGATGAACGGTAAATGGAGGTGAGTGAGCCATCCGTGCAAAAAGTACTCCCGTAATCCTAACAAATAGTACTAATAAAAGCACATTAACAACCATCAAATACCAAAATGCGCTACCAAGGAGAGACACGTGATGGGCCAAGTAGTAGAAGTCGGCGGTGAAAGACTGACAGCGGAGAGAAACATCGGAGCAAAAAAAGGAACATAAAAGTCCAAATCTTAGACAAACTCAGAGAGGTCCAGACAAAAACTCTAGAATTGAAAAGTAAAAATTGAAGGGCCAAAAATGGATATGCAAAAGCCAAAGAAAATGAGGAAGGATTAGATTGGATTGGCGAGCAAGGGGAGCCGCCACGGACCCCCACCCAAAAGTGGGAGTCGGTGGGAATAAGGGCGGAAGAGTCGTATGAATTAATCCTGTCATGCTATTAGAACACAATGCTAAATTGCTAATTAAGGTCATACGTAGTTGCCACAACAGGCAGATCGGACCTCCGCATGAACTTTTTGACTAAATATATTATTGACATTGCACAACGAGCTAATATTTATATTGCAGAATTTCCCACCATGAAACCGACAAAAAAAAGTTGAAATAATGATTGGTTAATGAACAGAATTAAATTTTGGGTTTAGAAACAAAACATGTCAATAGTGATGGCTCGCCCTGGTGATCAGGAACACCTTTTCCATTCGCTGCATCATATTTAAGCCTGATTTGGTACTGAGGTGATTCTGAAAAAAACTGGTATAAAAAAAAGTTGGGAGCTGTTTTTATGTTTGGTAAACATTCAGCTTCAGCTTTTTTTCACAGTTTTGGATGAAAAAAAGCCAAAAACAAGAAGCTGCAAAACCTAGCTTTGAAAAACTAGCTTTTTTTCAAATCTGTTTTACATAAAAGTTTACCAAACACTATAATACTGCTTTTTTTTTTCAAAAGCACTTTTACAAAAAAGTTTACCAAACACTCTGCTACTTTCTTTCATAGCTGTTTATTCTCACAGCACAGCAGAAGCAGCTTTTTTTCAAAGCACAGCAATACCAAACCAGCCCTTACTCTCTTTTTGTTCGGAAGTCCTCACACTCACTCTCACATGGCATTTTAGTTATTTTCTTTAACTCCATTCCCTTTTCGATAACTCCCTCTACTATAATGTAACTTTAGGGGCACATTTGAAATTCACCCCACAACCTCAAAATGTATAGATGAAATAATCAAATAAAAAATGAACAAAAATATAGGGGAGGAGATATCTTAATCCACCCTATTGTAATTAAGAAGTTGAAATTTTTGTTTGATAAATTCTTTGGACTTGTCTTATTTGCCCTTAAATTTTCCAGAAAAAAGAAGGAAGAAATTAACGGAAAGAACACCACATCACACGAGAGTGAGTTTCAAAACCACTAAAAACAAAAGAATAAAGTTCAAGGACGAAAATAAAAACATGACCTCGTTTAACCAAAAGAACAATGGACCAACTCTTGGTCTAGTGGAGAAATTTTTATGTAGCAAGAACATCACGTCGCGTTGTTTTAGGCACACTTCTATGGCTCTCTCACAATGGTAGGCACTATCACAATTCACAAGGTAACCGATGGTCTATGTAGTCCAAAAGGATGAAAAAGAACCTCTTACAGTCGATAAATAATCATTAGCCAATCATAATAAAAGAAGCTTTTATTTGTATTAATACAACAAATTGTATTGAGTCTCCCAACAAAATCTGGATCCTTTGTATCTACCATCTGCTTATCTACCTAACCAACCTCAGAACCCCCCTTCCTCTCAGGGAAAAATAAAGAATAAAAATTTCGAAACTAGATTTCTTGTATGCTATTTCGACACAGTAGGGACGATTAACTGAACTGCCCTTTATATGTATTCCTAAATCCTAAAACAAAAATCATTTCAACCTATGGAGGAATTTAGTACAACAAGCTGTATGCATCCTCGGTCAGCAGATTAGTTGTATATATATACAAAAGAAAGTGCTCACGGGAAGCCCGTGAACATAAAAGACGATGATTCTAGGCAGCTCTTTTCGCTGCTGTACATATTTTTTGTCCAGGCGGTTGGAGCGCCATTCACAAACACAGAAGGCTGTAGAATACGAGCGGTATGAATGCATTATCAAGTTGTGCTGTGTAAGCCTCCAACATACCACTTACAGTCACGGCTAGGAGAAGAGAGCACCAATGCTGAAAAAGTTCGGCATCAAAAGCATAAGCACATGCATGAACAAACTCGTTGACAGGAATAGAGAGACAACTCCAGTTACTTGATGACCTCCTATATGCATCTTTTTTAATGGGGTGGGGTTAGAGGAGAGGGGGCTCCATCAAATTATGCACACGCAAACATCGACAAAACTCATACTTAAATCACATGCATTATCAACCACGGTGACCAAAACCGGCAGCACAAACAGAATATCCTAATTCGGCGACAACTATATGCGTGTGCACTTTGTTTCCAATTAGGAAACACTGATGAACATGAACTGCTTGCACATGCATGATTCATCTGATTCGCAGAGTGCACCTCAACTCATCTAGGTGGCTTGACACCACGTATGTGAGACCAATTAGACATCTTATTCTTATGTAGGAATTCCTTTTCTACATAACTTTAAAAAAAAAAAAACCAGTTCAGTTATTCACGTAATAGGTTCCATGAACAACAACAGTCATATAATAATTTGGCAGAAGAAGAGAGAGACAGATATACACACCTCTGTAAGAATATATCCAGTGGATGCTAAAAGGGGAAGCAGAACTGAGCAAGCAGCCAGGACAGATGTTATACCAGCCGCAGTCCCTTCAATGGTTTTCTCTGCAAAGAAAAGTTCCACATGCATTAAGCAAATTAATGGAAACCCCTTTTTTGGTGTAATTAATTAATACAGATACTTACTGCCAGTTTTACTCCACCTGAGGACACCATACTTATACCCAACAACTGATGCCTGAACATAAAAACACAACCATTAAACTAGAATTAAGCAACAGTTGTTTCGTGTCCAGTTCATTCGGTGCAATCACACTCACCATTGTATCTCCAATTCCGAGGCTCAAAATTCCAGAAAAAGGAGCAAGGGGTCGATCATTATACCCCGAAGATATCCAGATAGGAAGAGCGCATCCCAACAAGAGTGAAAAGTGGCTGAACAAAGCATATAATATAAAAGACAAAACTTGTGTGACTTTTTTGCATCAAATTTATGAGTTTTAAGGGTTTGATCTAGGGGGTGAAGGAATTCCATACCTGACAATAAGAAGATCTGAGTCACGATGATCAGTGAAAGCATTCATAAATTTATCTACAGATTGTCCTAATGGCCAAATTCTCCATACCTTGTCACAAAGACAGTCAAGCAAATGAAATAAGATTGACTTCAAAACCACTCTAACATACAGGCCCAGCACACGCACACACAGAAACTCTCTCTTCCAAAATATTCAAACACAGTATTTTGACTTGGCAATATTGTATCCTCAACAAGTGGATTTTATTTATTGCATAAGAAATTAAATTTATAGACCAATCAACCTCAGGTGCTAGTTTGAAAACTTACTCGAATAATTTCCAATGCCAAGAAAACTGCCAATGCTGCACCGAATGAAAGATCAAGAAACTCCGGCTGGAAAAGAAACATACAGGGAGCATATAAACACACACTCAACTAGAATGATGAATCCAAAAGTTTACTGAGATGACAATCAATTCTTAGTCCTAAATCACCTGGAAGATAAGAGCAGGCACAAACATCGACACAGCCATCAGATGGTAGTACTTTCGGAGTAGAATCCTCTCAATCTTGCTATTTTTTGAAATATTGTAGAACCTCAAGACAGACACAAATATCACACAGATCCAGTACGCACACAAAGATAATCTCTTAAATGGTTCTGAAAAAATAAATGAAAGTACCCTGCCAAAAGAAAAAAAAGAGATTTGATGCGGATATAAGAAAGCCATCAGACAGAAAGACAAATGTTTTGTAAACAGAATCAAAATTATAATCATGCACAGCGAAGAGCCAAGTTATGAAACAAAAGGAAAACTTAAGGAACCTTATACAAGTCATTGCCCATGCAAATTTTGCCGAAAATTTACCGAATTGCACAACCCCTCAGAACCACAATCCAGATCAATTGCCACAATTCATGGCACTCTAGCAGTCCAGTTCCTTGAAACTGGAATTCAAGTGTACCATGATATATGGGAAATAAAAAGTAGATAACATGTCAAAATTACAGAAAACTTAAAAACAGAAAATGCTGGTGTACCATGAATGACAAATGCAATTTATTGATTTTACAAACTCTGATTTAAGTATTTATGCATTTTTGAACACATGGATGGATGTACTTCAAGTTGTATGCAAGGAACCAAACTGATATGGGTAACATTGCAAACTTACAACTCCAAATTAGCTAACCTAGTATACCATGCGCGCCATGCACCAGGGCTAAGAGCACACCAAATCTCATACAGTACCGCAAACCCAAACATAAAAAAGATCCTAGTAACTATGGTTTTGGTAGAACCTACCATTCAAACTATTTGAAAAGGAAGTTGCAAACACACAAAAAGAGTAGCACAAAGAAAGTCCCGGTAACTGCAATTCTGGGCCTACATCACAACCAATGGAAAGCTGCTTCGCTATTATCACTAATTTCATATTCTTGAATAAGTCATACTTTGCAATTGTGCACACCAATATGCAGTGAGACTTAATTCAGAGTTTTGTTTGTTATCTAGTTTTTTACATTCAGATGAAATCGGTGCCAATGCATGATATCAACCAGCATGCAGACCCCTTGATGTTTTGTTCAGACTGCAGCATTGACTTTTTATTAAATACCATTCCAAGCTTGCATTCCACACATCTAATAACTTCAGCACCAGTTACGAGAAATATCAGCCACTTAACTATACTGAAACTAATGGTAACCTAATAACCATGTCGTATAGAAGATAATAAAAAATCCAGTTGAAGTAACAAGTATCATACAAATCGTTGAAAAAGGTTATACCATAACAAGGGATGCATATGAAAATCCTGAACCAACTGCATCCATGATGGAATGATCACAATCATGATAAATCCAAGGGAAGAAAAGAAGATAACAGATCTCCAAATCTCGTTGTTTGTCCTCACTTCAGAGCGGGCTGTACTTAATGAGAATTCCCACATTCGGAGAACAAATTTAAAGGCCATTGGGAAAAGAAGAAGGCCAAGCAGCAACCCCTGCATAAAATAGAACACTGTTGGTTTTCCAGCCAGACCACTTACAATAAATTTCATCTCCTAAGGAAACAAACCTGTATAATAATACTAATCTCACTTCGTTTGCTTCCATACTGTACCACCTCTGATTTCATAAAAAACCCAGACACCTGTGCGAGAAATGTCATAACCAATATAATGAGTATATAAGCAGTTTGAACAGAGAAAGAAATAACTAAATAGAGCAGAAAAGCAATAACCTTTTCAATGGTATATGCCAACATGTCACCAAAATAGAGAACAAGACCTGAAGTCACTAGACATGCTTCCCCTAGAGTGAAACCAAAAACATGCGACATCAACAACTACTGAGAAAGAATCAGAGTAATACCTCAAAACAATAATTATCAGAAAGAGAGGTATGAATAGAAAGAAAAATAGAGAGAGAGAGAGAGAGAGAGAGAGAGAGAGAGAGAGAGAGAGAGAGATCTGCTCACTAGCTGACTAATGATATGGCAATTCAACTTGAAGTACTCAATATGAATTAATTAATGTATTACTATTATGTATAAAGAACTTAATTTCTGGAAGAACATATTGACTGGGCAAATGCATATTCATGTTTTTATTTTAGTTGTGTAACCACTGAAAGCCACTAAACATCATGGGACCATCCATGAATAGTAAATTTATTCCTATGAAGCTAAAGCAGCCATTTGAATTAGGAAGTTATGTTTTTCCCCTTCAATTGAATTTTTGCAAGAATGAGCAAGTAAAATAGAAAAAAGTAGCAAGGCATATACCAATGGAAGCACAAGACGGGAAAGTTCTAAGGACATGCTGAATTAATTTTACAGCTGCCAATCCGTGACAGAGCATCCACAATAACTTCAATGCAGTGTCAAAGCCTGTACGGAATGAGTAAATAAAGTGTCATTTTTCCAATTACTATTGACTTAACCACAAGTAGAGAACACTTTCCATGCTCCTTAATCAATTCAGAAGAAAAGGACTTGGAAGACGTGCAGGAAACATACTAGTAAGAGAAAATGTACCAAGAGTCACGCAGCACACCGCTGTGTGCAATACCATGCAACTTAAGCTAAACTTTGCATGCCAAATACTACGTGAGGGTGGAGGCATATTCTCGGATGAACGCCTTATAGTTATGCAGAGGAAAATCAGCACACACAAGCAGCTGGCAGAAGCAGCCCAGTATTGCATTGTCAAAGATTCGAGTTCTGGATGGTAATATTGAACATATCAGCAACATATTAGAGAGGAATGATATCAGACAAAGGTGCGATGTAAACAGTTGGAAGCATGAAGCCCTACAAAATCAGCTTATAAAACCAACTAAAAGTAATAGATGAAAAGAGTTACCAGTTAACATAAACCTTTGCAAAATTTTACAGCCAGAGAGAGAGAGAGAGAGAGAGAGAGAGAGAGAGAGAGAGAGAACGAGAGAGAAGGAGGGTTACGATCTACAAGGACCTATGCACTAAGTTAACAAAATGTCTCTACCAGAACAACTTTTCCTGTATCCCATGTGACTTGGCAGCTGGGACAAATGCTCTCTTCATGAAAACGTAAAACCGAGAGAGGGAATTGCTAAAGATTTATTTCTATCACTTCATCTTAATAGGATCACAGGAAAATACCACTTTCATCCAAATTCTTTTCTCTTACTAAGTACTAAGAGCAAATTCTGCATAATTAAGAATCATCTTAAATATTTGGTTGAAAAAGGAATTGCTTCAAAACACACATAATTATCCTCATGTGCAAATGGAAGTTTTCTTTTGATCTTCAGACCCATGCACTCCATATTCCCTTCTCATCGATTCTTTATGCTTTTTCCCACTAACCAAATTTCAAATCTATTCAAAGATCACCTATTGCCGTAACAATCTAAAGTAGACTAAGAATTTACTATGGCAATATGTCATACCTAATGTAACAACATTAGCTAATTAAACCCAGTACTCCGATAAATATCACGGGCTTCCAAAACCCCAAATGGCACAGTGAATAGCCCGCAGAATTTAAAATCGGAGCACGTTCATATGATCAGCAGAATCCTGTCACATTCAATTGCGGACCTCCCACCAGTACCGATAAGTTCACGTCGATCATGCAACTCAAATTTCTTTTACATAATCGTAAAGGTTTAAACCTTTTCGGCTCATCAGTACAGTGATGAAAAAAAAAGACAATACTTTTACTAATTTGATGTTAATTATGTTTATTTTATGGTAATTATGTTTAGGCGCCGCGGATAACGGTGAGCTGAAGTCGAAAGCTAGACCAAGTACCTTCAATGGCAGCTTGGTGCAATGAAACCGCCCGCGAAAGCTGAATCATCTTGGATATGAAAACAGCGGGCAACGTGACAGCCCCTAACAATATACCCGACGAAGCACCCGGCCTGAAAAATTGAAATTACAATAATGCCCACATCCACCACCGCAAGAGCCCCAACAAAATCAATTTCAAAAATCGAAAGCGAAGAGTGCGCGTACCTGGTGCTGAATTGGGAGAGGGAGGTGGAAGAATCGGCGAGGATGTCGAGGGAGAGGGCGGAGAGGGCGAGGAGAGAGAGAGCGACGCCGTGGGAGAGGAGAGAGAAGGGGAGGGAGAAGAGGACGCGAGTAATGAACAGCAACACCACGGCTCTCTCTCCGTTCATCATTCCGGCCATCGCCATCGCCATGGCCGCCATTGGAATTGGCGAACCTAAGCCTGTTCCGGCTTCGAGAAGACGGAATCGGATTGATCGAAGGATCAAAGAGGGGATTGAGAGGGAGGAGTCGTTGGGCTTTTTCGCGGGAATTGGGAATTTGGGAGGCGAATCTCCATTTTTTGTGATGATAATTCCAATGACGTGTGTGGAACGCTTGACCCAACTTGGAATAATGCGATTGGATGCGGTTGGAGACTTTGGCAGACGGGGACCAAACCATACTGCACCAACGCGTTGAGAATCTTGACATTTACTAAAACCATCAAAGTCACCAACTACGACTTTGGAAGATAATTAAATTACACTAAAAAAACAGCCATACCACATCCTAAGTAGGAAAAACGCATCTTTAACGGAATTAGCAATTCAATTAATAAATTAAATAAGTAGTAAATGATCTTTTTCGACTTGGCTAATATTTTGTAAAGAGAATATATAAGGTACAATTTGAAAAATATATGATTCACATCATCAAAATTCAGTGTAGTGTGGACCCCTCCAATTAATTGAAACTTAGTTTTAGTTGATTAGATGGAATTTTTGTGTTCAAAGAAACATAATCTTTTGGAGGAATTTGGAATGTATGAGGGGTGTGGATGTTTAGAAAATTATATGTGACGATTCATCTCGAATAAATATATATTTTCTCCCATAATGTGTGAAAATGACGATAATGCCCTCAAGGCTTAGTGACGTGGATGTATGCATATAGTTTTAAATTATTTTTCTCGCTGACGTAATTAAATTGTACGCGTCGTCACTATTTCTCAAACTGACAAACCGAATACAAATACTATTACTATTTTTTAAACTGAACATTGATACTATCACTATTTCTCAAACTGGACACAGATGTTATCACTATTTTTTAAACTGAACATTGATATTATCATTATTTCTTAAACTGAACACTGATACTGTTATTATTTATTAAACTGAACACTAACTATTTCTTAAACTGACACTACCAAATTCTTAAACTGAACATTGATACTATCACTATTTCTTAAACTGAACACTAATGCTAAATATTAACTATTTCTTAAACTGAATGCTGACTATTTCTTAAATTGAACACTGATACTATTACTATTTCTTAAATTGAACACTGACTATTTATTAAATTGAATACTAACTATTTCTTAATCTGAACACTGATACTATCACTATTTCTTAATCTGAATGCTAATACTATCACTATTTCTTAAATTGAACATTGATACTATCACTATTTCTTAAATTGAACATTGATACTATCACTATTTCTTAAACTGAACATTGATACTATCACTATTTCTTAAATTGAACATTGACTATTTCTAGAACTGAACACGGGTATTATCACTATTTCTTAAACTGAACACTGGTACTATCACTATTTCTTAAACTGAATACTGAATACTGACTATTTCGCAAACTGAACATTGACTATTTCGTAAACAGAGCTGATTATTTTTTAAACTGAGCTGACTATTTCTTAAACTGGACATTGACTATTTTTAAACAGAACACCCACTATTTCTAGAACTGAACACAAGTTTCTCATTATTTCTTAAATTGAACACTGGTACTATTACTATTTCATAAATTGAATATTGACTATTTCGTAAACTGAATATTGACTATTTCTTAAATTGAATATTGACTATTTCTTATATTGAACACTGATACTACCACAATTTCTTAAATTGAACATGAACTATTTCTAGAACTGAACGCGAGTATTATCATTATTTCTTAAACTAAACACTTGTACTATCATTATTTATTAAACTGAACACTAACTATTTCTTAAAGTTGAACACTGACTATTTACTTTTCTTTCACTTCTCTAATCTCATGCTCCAACTCAAACCTAGAACAAGAACACCCATATATATGTAACTAAAATTTCCTTTAATTATGATCATGGAAAATTGTGATACAATTTTTTGCAAGACTTTGAATTATTTGTTTCTTTTTGTTTGTTGGTTTGGCGTGTTCACTAATAAGTAGATCCCACTAAACATCCAAACCCATCTTTTTTTCAGTTCTTTAATTTATGCAAAATTAAGACAACTAGCTTGCAACAATGTTATAAAAATTAGGGAACTAGACCTTACACATTAACCAAAGGGCCAAATTACTATAAAAATTCGACACAAGGAACAAGATTAGTGTTGTCAAATGCCAATTAAAAAAATTAAAACTTGAATTTTGGACTGAGTGTGAGTGGAATTCCAGATTTCCAAAGGGGAAGGGACAAAAGGAACACAGTTCAAGAACTTGAAATCAAATTGGTAATTTGATGTAACGTGTGTCATTCCCTTCTTTCTCCTCTTCCTCAATGTCACTTCTTCAAAGGCCACAAATCTCTGTCCACGCACATGAAGGCCCCGGTAATGTCAAAGACCACATGGGAATAGCAGCCAAGTCCCACCACTTAGAGTGGTCTATTGGTATCCCAAACGGCTTAGGAAGATCTGGTAGCAAGAAGAAGAAACCCGAGGTTATCGTCAGGATGCTTTGCATACACAACCATTTAATTGAGGATACACCAAAAAGGATATACATGATGGGAAAGAGAAGAGAAAACTTATCAAGCATTTGATTGTATCTCATTACCATGATTTCAGCTCCTGTTATAATACCATGATTCCAGCTCCTGTTATAATACCCATCAGGAAATTGGGAACCAGAGAAGCTACAACCATTATGAGGCTCTCTATACACATAATGCGAAAACTCCAGTTGAAATTTCACCAGATAATAAGAGTGATTGCAACCAAGAATGGGAATGAAGAGAGTAAGTTGCAAATGATGAAGACCGAAACTCCATAATCTCTATCCTTGTAAACCACCTAGGAATATTTACCATCCTTGTATCTTGAACTGGCGGGGGTTTGCCACAATAGTCATCAGATTGTCAAGCTCGGCGGCAAATAGTTCACCAACCATTTTGTTCATGTCGACATCGGCCTTCTTGCAGACGATGTTGGCGAAACGTCTACCGATACCCTTGATGGAGGTAAGGGTGAAACATGATCTTCTGTTTTCCATCCACGTTGGTATTCAACACACGCAGAATATGTTGGAACTCCTCATCTGCGAATTGCGATGAAAAACATGGTTGCGACCTTAGGGTTTAACAGCTCTTTGCTCTCTGTAACTCTGCTTGCGTGTGTGAGTTGTCGTGAAGGGAAAAACTGGAAACTCATTATTTAGGCCATTATAATTGGTCTGATTTAATATTAGGTTTTGTCCTAACCATTAAATAAAGTTAGTACATGGTTTTTGGTTAACATTCAAAGTTTTTAAGCCCTTATCATTAATTTTCGCTTTTAAATTGGCCAACCTGTGACCACATACACACACACACGTGCAACCCTCGCCCTCTCATTTCTTCTCGAACTCTCTCTCTCTCTCTCTCTCGTTCGTACGACCCGAGCCCTTCAACCTTCAAACACCATCAGATTTTATAAATCAAACTCGAGGTTTCTATAATCATACTTCTCTCAAGCTTTATAATCTTGTGGTACCATTTGTTATGTGGGTTGATCTCGAAAACCCCGGAATTCATAAACTCCAGCGAAGAGCTAAAATAGCTTCGACGTGATCGTGGGTGATTCACTTGGTTTTGAGGCTTAGTAAGGTACTCACTCAACTTCCCTGGCATTTTAGACTAGTTTTAGAGAAATTTGGACGTCAGAATAAGCACGATCGTGGAATTGTAGAGTTAGCCGGTTTTTCCAAGAATTTTTTCCAGCATTTTAAGTCGGTTTTAGGACTTCAAATAGGTATGGTTGTGTTCTAGACTTCAAGAGCTTCAAATCTATATAAATTTCATGAATTTTGGTTGAGAATTGAGGGAGATATTAAGGTTTTAAGATTTTCCAGAATCCGACGTTACATATGCCGCCCGACGGCGGCTCCGGTGAAGACCACCGGAGAAGACAGAGAATATTCCGTCAACTTTGACCGAATATATTAACGGTGTGAGGTAAATCTAACGGAATATGTTTCTATTTAACGGAATCTTCCCTAATGCCGTTAGGGATTTTTTCAGCGTGCCAGGCATGTGCTTGCGCGTGGCCTTTGCGTGTAGTCATGCCTTGGCCGGCGCGTGAGACACTAGAAAATTTTTCTAAAAATATGGGGATGCTCGTGGTGTTGAGTAGGCCACGATGGTATATTCAATCACCCCAATTGAGCAACGTATGAGAAGTTATTACACAATTGTTGTTATGTACTTTTAAATTAACGTTAAATTAGTTGTTTTGCATATAGGTGAGATGTTTCCGGATGACGAGCGTAGCCAGGCGAGACTCGAGAGTTATGACCCTGCTACATACCTGTGAGTGGCCTTTTGTTTTCTATATATACATATATATGCTTTACGATTTCCATAAATTGTTTTTAAATGAATTTACGATTTAAATGCCATGTCAAGGATGCATTACATTTTAGTAATTGCATTAGTATAGTTTTGCATAATATTGAATGATGTTGCGGAGACCCAGATAAACTTCAAGTGAGTGCATTATGATGATAGTGGTTGCATTGTGTATGGTTATGTGTAGATGCATTTAGAGCTCATTATCCTGCACCCCGCTGTCAATGCTCCTGCCCAAGGCCAGGGCACAGCCTTCACGTGATCGTTCACCTCCTGCACCGCATGCTCACCTTGGATCCAAGTTTGGTGCCAGCCTGTTGTACATACCACATTAGGTGGTTCCGACTCGTAGGTGACCTGCGATTCATCGCACAGCTTTCACGTGATCGTAACACTTGAGCGTATCTATTTACACACAGCCTGTCATATAGACCACATTAGGTGGTTCTGACTCGTGTGCAGGAATTGGTAAATAAGCTATAGGTTCAGCCATACAGGTCACGTTAGGTGACTCCGGCTGACATATCAGTTTACATTGATTTATTTCACCAGGCTTATTCATTTCATGGCTGAGATACTTGACATGACATATACTTGGTTTTCACTATTCTTGAGCATGATTTCTACCTACGTATGTACTATTATTTTTTGGGAAATTGTACAAATTTTACAGTGAGGGGTTAATATTTTTGGAAAGAGAAATGGTTTCAAAAAGCTATGTTTTTGCCCACTCATGTTTTCTGTTTTGCGCCCCTCCAGGTTCTAGTTAGACGTTCGAGTTGGTGGCTTACAAGGACTCTACGACGGTTCTGACATACTTCAATTAATGTAGGAACTTTATTTCATGTCCTATATAATTAATACTTAGCCTGCTGGACTGCACTTAGGTTACCTATGCTCTGAATGTGTATCCACTTTAAATACCTTCACTCACACTTATATATTTGTCTAGTGTAAGTTAACTAGTTTGGTTTTTGTTCACCCACATTTACATATACTATCACTTATGTACGGCGCACATGGCTACGTCACCCTCACGTGACGGCCAGCGTGCCTCGATTCCGGTCGGGGTGTGTCATTATAACTCTTGAGATGTTGGAATTTTTTCAATTGATTTGTTAGAATAGGTATAAAATTACTGAACTAAATCAATTACCAATGGTTTGGTTTGATTTGATTACAGTGGAGGTATTGATCAAAACTGAACTGAACTGCTAAAATCAATAGAATTATTTTTAGAGTCAAATCGAATCATGCTCACCCTGTAGCCATTAAAAAAAAAAATCCAACTATGCCAAGAAAAGCAAAATAAAATCACATGAAAATAAATCTTCTTTTACTTTTTATTTGTATTGAAATAAATCAATCGCAGGCAAACAAAATCTTGCGGCCCAAACTGTTAAAAAATCATAACTAAGGAGGATTATGGGAGTCGAGGTAGAGATGTTGGAGGTGGAAAGGGGGTGGGCTCGACGTAGAAGAGAGAATGACGGTGATCTGATCTGCCATGGCATAAGGCCAAAGGGAAGAAGAAAAGTATGAGAAAATATTAAATGGACGGGCGTTTTATTGTCATTGAACGATGTTGTTGGTGAGTATTTTGCATACTAACTAATCAGCGCCCAAATACTTATTATAACAAAACGAGAGTGAGTTGAGTTGGTAATGATTGTTTTTTCTTTATATGAAGACTTAGGTTTGAGTCCAGATAATTTTTTTTGATGGGCAATTCATAAAATTTGGAAAAACTAAGAGCTCATCTGTTAGTTTTCAATAAAGTTTGTGGTATATCCTGGTTCCAGAATCGGACAGCCTAACCTCCCCTCCCCTAATCTTTTCCCCACCAAAAACAAAAGAGCATCTCCCAAATGCCTTCATTTGTGTATTTATTGTTGGCCAGAAAAATCTCCAATGGAGAGACATCTTCGCAGAAGAATGAAAATAAAAACCTAAATTCACATCTTGTGGTGGTTATTCATGCCAATAATAATAAATAAAAAAACTCTAATTTATATCTGTCTCATTAAAGTAATTTTTTTATATATATTTTTTGAAAATATAAAATAAATGTAAATATAAATTTGTATCTCAAATGTGAGCGAAGATTCTTGCCAGATTATCTCTGTGAGAATACCGAGATTCTTCAATTATATCTGTTCATTGTGTATTGTGCGGTTAATTTTCTTCAAGTACTGTTTATATTCAATTTTAAATAAAAAAAATTTACATTAATTTCTACTAGCGCGATGCATACTGAACTGATGTTATTTGAAGAGTCTTGGGATCCTCACAAAAAGAATCTGATGATCCTCACTCCTCAAATTTGATGTATAAGTATAGAAGGAGTGGGACCACAATTATTGGAATGAAACTTCGGATGGAGCATTGGATGCCAAGTTTGCCCCTGAAGAGAAAAAAAAAACATAAATCATTAGTGGAGAATTTCTTTTGCCTACATTATATATATATATATATATTTGTTTTTTTAATCAAATGATAAATTTTGTTAAATTAAATGTTAAATTAATTATTAATTAAATTTAAATCTATATCATTATGCAAGAATTTAACAATTTTCTACCACTATCGTACAATTCCGCTCTTTGCCAACATTACACTTTGGATTATGCAAAATAGGAGAAAAAAAAAGATAAGGACAAAACAAGGAAAAAGCGAAGCAAAGCATACATATACAGGAAAAAGCGCGTCAAATAACCCGCTGAATAAATTAATTTGCTCCTCTTGGTCACTGACACACTCCAAAACCCTTCAGACACACACTCACTCTCTCTCTCTCTGTGAGCTCCTACTCAGATCCAGGTATGTCTCTGCTTCAATCTCTCAAGCTTCTACTTCATCTGTTTGAAGTAGCTTAGGGTTTAGATATGAAGCTTTTACTTGTGTTTGGTCGCTCAGAAATAAAGAGAAAAGCTTAAAAATATGAAACAATATATACATATTTCTGGGTTTAATGGCTTTACATATGGTTGCTCTCTTAGCTTGTAGCTAATGATTTTATGTTGAAGGCTTAAGCAGGAGAGCAGAATTTGGTTGGTGAGAAAACTAAAGAAAGAAGGAAACAGATTGTAGTTTTATGATTGGTTTCGAACTTGACGTGTATGTTCGTGTTTCCATTTCCGATTACTCGTAGAATAAATGAATATAATCAAAAAAAAAAATTTACCAAGATTAACTTTTGATGACAAAATGGCTATTTTGGGCAGATTTTTTTGTGAACAGCAGTTAAAATGTTCCACTAAAGCAGTTACCTATGTAGTTTTTCAATATTTCAGCTCCATTATTCTGCAAGTGGTGGTGAGGGACGGATGAGGTGATGTGGTAATGCGTTAGGATTAGGATAGGTCCAGGGTTTCCATTCCCGCCAATGAAACCGGTAAAAAAAAATCCATTTCAGCATTAAGTATAAATAACAACTTATTGGGGGTGACTTTGTTTTCTGACGGTTTGGATATAACAGATAGTGATTATGGTGCTGGTTCTTGATGCAGGATTCCGCATAAGGAGGGTGTTTTGTGACAAGTATTGAATTGTGTCGTCGATGCATATGTAGTAATTCAAGTTTGTTTCTGATCATAAGTTTATTGTAGAATGACTTGAAGCTTGTAATCTTGAAGAGGATATGGAAGAAATACAATCACAATCGGATAATTATAGGTCTTCCTCATCTTCAGCAAGTAGTCCAGCAAGTCGGGTGCCCTCAAGTAACTTTTTCTATTTGCGTAAACCTGGCTCACTGAGACAACCCATCTCATTTGAAGATTCACCTGAATGGGAGGATACAGATGTTGATGTTAGGTTGGAGGAAGGAGGTGACTCCATCAATATTGCTGTCACACCGGTCTCCCCATCTCTTTCGAAGCTCAATAGTGGGTCCCTGCCATCCCCAGGGTTACCAGAGGGTGCAACTGTTGTAAGAAAGATTGCAGGGGCATCCCTTGTGTGGAAAGATTTGACTGTTACAATCAAGGGGAAAAGAAAGTACTCTGAGAAGGTTGTGAAGAGTTCGAATGGTTATGCATTGCCGGGAACTATAACAGTAATTATGGGTCCTGATAAATCAGGGAAGTCGACGCTACTAAGGGCACTTGCAGGTCCTCAAGATTCCCTCTCACTTTTAAATTTCTAATTGCGATAGAATTGTGCCTTCTCTTATTTTTGCATACTTGACTTCTAAGCATTGTTTGTTTCCCTTGCTTTAGGAAGATTGCCTCACTCAGCCAGAATGTACGGTGAGGTGTTTGTGAATGGTGCAAAGTCGCACATGCCGTATGGTTCATATGTAAGTTCCACGTACCATCACTATTCTGTTCAGTTTTTACTTTTTATGTAGTTTGCAAGTTGCAACTCATACATTGTTTTATTTGCTTTCCTACTATTACCCAATTAGTCTCGGGCTCTACTTACAATTTTACTGTCTCATCATTTTGTTTGTCATGAGTCTGTGTCGCGACTATTCCTCTTGTCATTTTTCTGTTATTTCTGTTACATTCGGACACACATTTGGTGATTTTTTTTAAGAAAAAGTTACTCAAGTGACTGTTAGCATATGCTCTCAAATTAGTTTTAGTGTACATTGGCTTTTCTTCAAAACATTTTAGTACGAGTTCAATCAAATTTGAAACATAATAATTCTGATATACTTTTTCATGGTTATTAAAATCTGTTTATTCTTATGGGTTATCATAAACAGCTATGTTTTTTTTGTTAGAGATGTCATCCGTCTATCATTAGGATATTCCGAACCATGCAAAAAATGATTAATAATCTGAAGTTTTGGATATAAAAAAAAATAAAAAATAAAATTAGAGCAATGTCTAACCAGTCTCAGTTCCATTCCAAGCCTGTTTTAGTGTGGTAAAGCCAGGCTGTTCTCATTGCCCATTTAGCCTCAAGTCTTTCAGGCTTCTCAATTTGACCCATTCAAGTTTTACAACCTTTTCCTGATTGGCGTGATCGCGTCCCCTAGGTGGAGCACTTGATAGATTTTTCTCAGGGCAAATTACATGGTGGTCATCTTACCCAAACTGACGATTAATAACTTTTTAGTTTTGGAGGGGGTGTGTAAAAGGTCACATTGTTTTTCTATGGCTAACTCTGTGTCTGTGGACTCTGGCTACATTTTTGTTAATCCAACTCGCAGGGCTTTGTTGAGAGGGAAATCACTCTAATTGGATCCCTCACTGTTCGAGAGTTTCTATATTACTCTGCGCTGCTCCAGCTTCCTGGTTTCGTTTGTCAGAAGAGGAGCATAGTAGAGGATGCCATCCATGCCATGTCACTGGGTGATTGTGCAAACAAATTGATAGGTGGTTACTGTCTTATGAAGGGCCTTCCAAATGGTGATAGAAGGCGTGTTAGCATCGCTCGAGAGCTTGTGATGAGGCCTCATATTTTATTCATAGATGAGCCCCTTTATCATCTTGATAGGTAAAATTTATTCTGTTCGCCGTGCACTCTACATTATTCCATTCCATGGTGTGGTAAATTGTCAGTGTAGCACTATTTTGTGTGTAACTAAATTATGAGTTTCTATAATTGTCTTTGAAGTCTCTCAGTTGCATTTTATGTTTTTGAAGAAATCGTAAGATATATAAATATTAGTGCGCTAAGTTGTCAACTTGATGATTTCCAAGAATAATTTAGCTAACCGTAGAATTGATACAATATAGGATTGTTGCTGCATTATTTCCTGAGGGATCTTGCAGCATCATTGAATTGTATTGATTAGGTCTCCTTTATCCATATGTAGTTTATCGCATGGACTCCATGCTCATGACCAATTGCCTTTCTTTTGATATATATTTGATTCCTTAAAGTACCATAACTGAAGTGGTTTTTATTTTTTTCAGTGTCTCCGCACTTCTGATGATGGTAACACTGAAGAAACTTGCAAGTACGGGTTGCACCATTATATTTACCATTTACCAAAGCAGCACAGAAGTATTTGGCCTTTTTGATCGGATATGTCTTCTTTCAAATGGAAATACCCTGTTTTTTGGAGAAACCTTGGCTTGTTTGCAGGTAAATGACATTTAAATAAGTCTGTTTTGTCATTTACTTTTTAATTCTGGACTCGCTGACCGTAAAATTAGTCTGGTTTGTCATTAACATTTTAAACAAGGTACTATTTTCTTATTAGTGTTGTGTGTTTCATATGGTTGAGATTATTGCGTAAGAGAAGACATTCAAGAAACTGATTATGTTATAAAAATTAAAATTCTAAAATTTCGTGTTTTTATTTTTATTTATTTTTTGTTCTTTTATGTTTTTGGGAGCTAATTGGAGAATTGTAGATAACTGCTAACATACACTTTATGTTGATTCAGCACTTCTCAAATGCCGGATTTCCTTGTCCAATTATGCAAAGTCCGTCAGATCACTTTTTACGGGCAATAAATACAGATTTCGACAAGATCATTTCAACATGCAAAAATTGGCAGGTAAGTACAGGATGCTGCAGTTTTCCTAATTCTACACCTTAAATTCGTACATTATAATTTTCCTTTTGAGAAGTTTCAAAATTGTTGGACTGTATGTTTTTATTTTGACTTAAAAGTGGAAGGATGGCTGACAATAGTTTGTTATGAATTCGCCATAATAACTGTGGTCCAATATGTCTTAGACTTTAGTGGGATATTCACTTTGTTTAACATATGCTTTGCATGAACTACAACGTGATGACAGGATGACAACGGAGATTTTTCATCGGTGAACATGGATACTGCTGTGGCAATACGCACCCTCGAAGCAACTTATAAAACATCAGCAGATGCTGCTGCAGTTGAAACTATGATACTGAGACTCACAGATAAGGTAAAAATTTGATATGCAGCTGTGATTTCTGTTTTATATTGGAAGTTTCCTGTTTTCCATATGGTGTTCCATAATTTGGTTATGTTTACATATTGGCATATATATTGGGTTCTGTAATCTTTGTTAACTTCTGATGTGCATATGCTTCTATAGGAAGGTCTGGTACTTAAAAGCAAGGGAAGGGCTGGAGCTGCTACACGGATAGCAGTTTTAACTTGGAGATCGTTATTAATAATGTCAAGGGATTGGAAATACTACTGGCTTCGTCTTGTTCTTTATATGATTTTTACACTCTCCGTTGGAACAGTATTTTCTGGCTCAGGCCATTCTTTGTCTTCAGTTGTGGTGAGTTACTTAGCATCACCTTTTTCAATCACCGAGAAAATAAAATAAAAGTCGATTGCATATTTCGGAAATTGTTTTCAGTTCTCCTTTATGAATGCCACTTTCTTAATTTAACACTTCTTTCAAAATTTTTACTCTCGCATGCGGTCAAGTTGAGTTGCAGCAATGTTTATTTTTGTTCTGTACTGCACTAGCAAACGCTGCTGGAGCATGTGATATATTCTAAATAATGTTAAACCTTTTATATGCAGACAAAAGTTGCTGCGATATTTGTATTTATTTCGTTTACCGCACTGCTAAGCATTTCTGGAGTACCTGCATATATCAAAGAAATCAAGGTAATCCTGATTGATTCATGTCTTAGATTTTGACTTAACGTAGTGTGAAAGTTTGCCTTGTTATGATTAATATAGTGGCAACATTGGTAGATTAATTATATGAGTTATGCTGGTATTAAGTTTTTTCTTGAAAGAACCCAAGATTTAGAGATCCAAAATTATCTCTCAGTTTAAACTTCAGCAGTGTTAAAGACATTTCATTTATTTGCGATGATGATAAGGTATTAGTATTGCCAGTTGAGTAGCTGGTCTTCTCAAGGAAATTATAGGACATTCTTATAAAAACTGTAATAAGTTAAGTTCATTGTTTTCGTGATTCTTCTAATAAACTGATTATGGATACTGTAGATATATGCCAGTGAAGAATCGAACCACCATTTGGGGGCACTAGTCTTTTTATGTGGACAGCTTCTCTCGAGCATCCCGTTCCTGTTTCTCATCTCCATCCCATCAAGTGTCGTCTTCTATTTCCTTATAGGATTGCATGATGAGTTTAGCTTGTTGATGTACTTCATGCTGAATTTCTTCATGTGCCTCTTAGTAAATGATGGGATAATGCTGGTGGTTGTTTCTTTATGGCAAGATGTTTTCTGGAGCACCCTCACTCTGATATGCATACAAGTAAGTTCCTCTATCTCAACGAAATAATGTACTTGAAGTCATCTGCAAACGAACAAGAACTTTTACATTTTTCCGCATGGTAAATCATACTGCTTTTTCCTGGTCAAAGATCATTAAATTTGGTATGGGCTTGGATAAACTAAACTGTGAAACCAAATCATAAAATACGTCGCAGTTGTGTTTTATGGCATGGTGTGCAATAAAATTGTCTCAGGTATCATATCAATGAATGTCCGTGATATAAATTGTAATTTTGCTTTTCTGATCAAGATTGGCGGTGTTATAACGTTATAATCAGTTTCCTATCCTTCCCTAATCTTACATTGAATACATATGGAATTTCAGGTGGTAATGATGCTATCCGCGGGCTATTTCAGAATTCGAAATGCTTTGCCTGGACCAGTGTGGAAATATCCAGTATCCTATTTAGCTTTCCATACATACTCTATACAGGCAAGAGGATTTACTTAGTCCCATGTATTTTCTTCCTTGCTGCATAACAACGCTGAAAAACAATTGTTGAGCAACCTGGCTTAGTTTCAAATTTCTCGAATTTGGGAAGGGAAAACAAAACATTCCGGAGTGATGTTTTGGAACTAGTTGGTTAATTTTAATATGTTTTTTTAACTGAACATTCGTAACCATTACCTTCCTGTTACAGGGGCTGTTGGAGAATGAGTACGTAGGGACATCCTTTCCAGTTGGGCAGGTAAGGACCATATCCGGGTATCAAGCACTTAGTAACGCATATGACATCTCCCCGGACAGCAATTCCAAGTGGGAAAATTTACTGATCTTGTTTCTAATGGCTGTCGGGTATCGTGTTCTTTTCTTTGTTTCACTGTACTTTCGTGTAGGCGACAAAAAGTATATACGTAAGATTTTGAAGTGTAATCATGATACAAACAGTGCAAGATGAATGAAGTTGCCACTGGCCATTAGTGTTGTATTTCAGCCATCACATTTTTGTAACTTCATGCAGCCTTTGGCATGTACCTTTATCGTCTATGAATGAGAAAGTGCACGTTTTAGGGTGCTTTTGCTGATTATTCTTTTGTTGCCAACTCCTTGTTATTTTGAATGCTTACAGACCTGAGATCTGCATTTCATGCCTGATTTTCATTTCAAATAGGGTGATGCTATACACACCTATTTTTACCCCTTACACACTTTTCGATTTCTAGCCGTCAAATCGAGTGAATTGAAGATCAGTGGTCAAAATTTAACAAGAGTGGGAGGCAAAAAAGAGTTTGTGAATAGTATTATTCTTCAATTAATGAGGACTAGATTATTACAGTCGAAAAAGTTCGGTACGTATGAGTGAGGGGAGTAATCTCGTTGTTTGTAGACTTGGGACTGGTAGTAGTCAAGTCGTCTAGAGCAATGTACTCCCTCCCATCTGTGCTAAAATTCAAATAACTCTTCTTGTAGTTTAAATTAGGGTAGAATATTGCTTGAATCAAAGCAGGAGAGGCAAGTAACCCTAATAACTACTAATCAAAACTTCTGGTATTTTTGTCCAATCAAATCATCATTCCACTCCATGGTGATTGGTGACAACACTTATGCTACAATAAAACTTTCCTAAAGTAATACTCTATAACGGAATCATTTATATGTGAGATTCATCATTACTTTGTAATTTTCTTAATACTAAAACCAAAAGAAAATTAAAATTTTAATTGCTTTTCTTTTTAAGTTAAGATTGCCACAAATAAGGATAACGATGAATTTGGTTTATTTTGTGGTACCACATGAGGAGACAACACATTTTTAGCTTCCAAGTCAAATTTAATAACTCTAAAATGCATTCGTGAAATTCAAACTCGATTTAGAAATTTTAAACTTTTGCTCGTTTTCCAATAAACTAACTCTTTGAGGTTAAATTTTGGAATTTGGAACCCATCTGGATCCAAATTGTGGGATCCTAGAGATCTTCACTTCTTAATCATTTATCATGCATCGTGCGATTAGAAATCATTTGAATTTTTATTATTTAAAATTAAACACAAATAGTACTTGACGTAAACAGACCGCACGATATACGATGAACGGGTAGAATGTGGAGATCCCTAGGATCCCCATAAAATGGATCAGGAGAGGTTCCTCTTCCTAAATTTTGAACTTTAAGCCTTAAATAACTCTATTTTTCTTTTCTTTTTTAAATAATTGGAGATGAGCTAAGTTTGGAAGTTTCTAATTACTCTGTCCCGATTTCCAATTCCAATTCCGGTTACTGCCTCTCCATATAACCAAACAGTCCCACTAGTGAGAATTATTTCTCCGAATTTCCTGCCAAACAAGTCATCCCCCATAAAAACTCAGACCCTGAAAGATAATCCTCCCACACACTCCATCTCTCTCTCTCTCTCTCTCTCTCTCTCTCTCTCTCTCTCTCTCTCTCTCTCCCCCTCCGTCTACCATAGTTCCTGATCTCTGAAATTCTCCAACCATGGCTCACCCGGCCGAATCGTCCGACTCGTGAGTCAACCCGCTGCCATTAATTTTGTTTTCATTTTCCACAATTTTCATATATCGAAGTTTTTCTTTTCCGTTTGTATTTGCGTAGATTTTTGAAATTCTGATTGGGGATTTCATCGTTTTGCAGGAAGAAGAAGGACTTCTCGACGGCAATTTTGGAGCGGAAAAAGTCGCCGAACCGTCTCGTCGTTGATGAAGCTCTAAACGACGATAACTCCGTCGTTTCAATGCATCCCGAAACCATGGAAAAGCTCCAGTTTTTCCGCGGTGACACTATCCTCATCAAGGTACTGCTTTATTTCAATCTAATCAGAAAAATAAGATTTAGGGTAGCTTGTAAAAAAATTTGAAAATTAAAATTTCACGCCAGGGTTTTGTTGGGATGAGGTTTTAGGGCAATTTTTTTTTTTTTGTTTCATAATCTGTATTTCTATGAAGCAAGTTACTTTAGATCGTGAATTGTGGTAGAAATTGCAAATATAGTTCAAACCTAGAATTAGGTTGTTCTGTATTCATTGGTTTGGAAGTTTAAGTTAGAATTAATAAAAGGTGGAAAGTTATCAGTTTTACTTGTTTGGGACCTGTTAGGTAGCATCCTGATGCAAATAGATATTCGTTACGTGGATTTTATCAACGGAGTAAGACCCAAGTGTTTTTATGTCAATACTTTATTTTTATGACGCTGTTTTTTTTTTAATTTTCGGAGGTTCTGATTTACGTCATATATGTATTTTTATTATTTGCGATTGGGTTTTCAGGGAAAGAAACGAAAAGACACAATCTGCATTGCACTTGCTGATGACACCTGTGAAGAGCCAAGAATCAGGATGAACAAGGTTGTCAGGTCAAATTTAAGGGTTCGACTTGGAGATGTTGTGTCTGTACATCAATGCCCTGATGTTAAGTATGGGAAGCGTGTTCACATTTTGCCTATTGATGACTCTATTGAAGGAGTTACAGGAAATCTCTTTGATGCCTTTTTGAAACGTGAGTTGTTGACCTCTTTGGTGGTCATTTGTTTTACTTTTAAAATATTTATCTCTGTGTTGTACTTGTTTATTCAGGCCCATCCAAGACCACCTACATTTGACTTTCCCAGGGTCATTGTGGTGATTGTTGCTCTAGGAACAGATTAGTGTGCTTTTCTCGTTTTTTTTTGTTCCTCTTGGTAGCCTTTTATAAGCGTTAATGTTACATCTACATTAATGGTTAGTGTTTATTAGGATTGCTTCCTACTCCATTTAACTGTTCACTCCATTTCGTAGAAAAATTGTAAGTTTGATGCCAAATGATTTGGACTACCTCAGCATGCTGTCTGCCATTTTGTTTTGGATTGAAGTTTTTTAGATTTTTTCTTGAGACTTGGACACTAAAACTTGGCTTGCGCTATCCCCTTGTTTGGTTTGCAGCTTACTTCTTGGAAGCTTATCGCCCTGTGAAGAAAGGAGATCTGTTCCTTGTCAGAGGAGGAATGAGAAGTGTAGAGTTCAAGGTCATTGAAACTGACCCAGGAGAATATTGTGTGGTTGCCCCTGACACGGAGATCTTCTGTGAGGGGGAACCCGTGAAAAGGGAGGATGAGGAAAGGTTGGATGAAGTTGGTTATGATGACGTGGGTGGTGTTCGGAAGCAGATGGCTCAAATCCGTGAACTAGTAGAGCTTCCACTAAGGCATCCCCAACTCTTCAAATCAATTGGTGTTAAACCTCCGAAAGGAATTCTACTTTATGGACCCCCGGGATCAGGAAAGACATTAATAGCCAGAGCTGTTGCCAATGAAACTGGTGCTTTTTTCTTTTGCATTAACGGACCAGAGATTATGTCAAAATTGGCTGGAGAGAGTGAGAGCAATCTCAGAAAGGCATTTGAAGAAGCGGAGAAGAATGCTCCATCCATCATCTTTATCGATGAGCTAGACTCAATTGCTCCTAAGCGGGAGAAGACACATGGTGAAGTTGAAAGGAGGATTGTCTCCCAGCTTTTGACTCTGATGGATGGACTGAAATCTCGAGCCCATGTTATTGTTATTGGTGCTACAAATCGTCCAAACAGTATTGATGCGGCTTTGAGAAGGTTTGGTAGGTTTGACAGGGAGATAGACATTGGTGTTCCTGATGAAGTGGGGCGCCTTGAAGTTCTCCGCATACACACAAAGAACATGAAACTCTCTGATGATGTAAGTTGAACCTCTCCTTTATTCACTAAGTTTTTACTAAGGTAAAACATTTGCTGTATCTGGAATACATTATGACTGCTTTGGTTCCCAAGTATAAACAGATCTGGTTAATCAAGGTGGTGAAACCTTAAGTTAAAATTATTAAAACTTCAAGTTAGACACATTATCTGAGCATACTGAAGCTTAGGTTAGATGGCCCATCCTATAAGTACGAAGTATCTGGATATTTTTTCAGAGCTGGCACTACAGTTTGTCAAAGTTTCTCACTTAAATGCCAATTTGGTTTCCATTTTCATTATTTATCTCTATTCAGGTGTTCTAAATGATGCTTCCTGCTGTACAGGTTGATCTAGAGAGGATTTCCAAGGATACTCATGGGTATGTTGGTGCTGACCTTGCTGCTCTCTGCACTGAAGCTGCTCTGCAATGTATTAGGGAGAAGATGGATGTGATAGACTTGGAAGACGAATCCATTGATGCAGAGATACTTAATTCAATGGCTGTTACAAACGAGCACTTCCAGACTGCTCTTGGAACAAGCAATCCATCTGCTTTGCGTGAAACAGTGAGTGATTCTTTCGCTTGGATCCTGTCTAATGTATAGAACTGTTGATTTATATCTTTGAGATATGAAGGAGTCCTCTCTTTATATATATGAAAATTTTATTTTTCAAAATATTTTTTTTAAAAATCTTTGTTTCAACTTTGATGTGGTGCAGGTTGTCGAAGTTCCTAATGTCAGTTGGGAGGATATTGGAGGCCTTGAGAATGTTAAGCGGGAGTTACAAGAGGTAATAATCTTTATTTATTGCTATTATGTTCATATCTTGTAATTTTTTATCTGCAGTGCTTACAGCTAACTCTTTGTAATTCCTGCCTTGTTTGCTTAAAAGACCGTTCAATATCCTGTTGAGCACCCGGAGAAGTTTGAGAAATTTGGCATGTCACCTTCTAAAGGAGTACTTTTCTACGGGCCCCCAGGATGTGGGAAAACTCTTTTGGCCAAGGCGATTGCAAATGAATGTCAAGCTAACTTCATCAGTATTAAGGGCCCCGAACTGCTAACCATGTGGTTTGGTGAGAGTGAAGCCAATGTGCGAGAAATCTTTGACAAGGCTCGATCATCTGCACCGTGTGTCCTTTTCTTTGATGAGCTTGATTCCATTGCTACGCAGGTCTGTTTCCTGATCAGATTAACTTTTATTTACTATTATCTATTCACATAAAATTTTGTATAAATTAAAGCTACCTGAAGTATGAAATTTGGTTCTAATTGCCTTTTAATTTGAGTTGCTGAAAGTTAATTAGCTAAGTGAATTGATTTATTTCTTGTCGTTATTTTCCTTTTGGTTTGTTGGTCTTCATTTTACTTTCCACTGATTGTTGCAGAGGGGAAGCAGTTCTGGGGATGCAGGTGGTGCTGCTGATCGTGTTCTTAACCAACTCCTGACTGAAATGGATGGCATGTCTGCAAAAAAGACTGTTTTCATTATTGGGGCCACAAACCGACCTGACATCATTGACCCAGCACTCCTACGCCCTGGCCGGCTTGACCAATTGATTTACATTCCTCTTCCAGATGAAGAATCACGTTTCCAAATATTTAAATCCTGCTTGAGAAAATCACCTGTTTCAAAGGATGTTGATCTGAGAGCACTGGCTAGATATACACAGGGCTTTAGTGGGGCCGATATCACAGAGATCTGCCAGCGCTCATGCAAGTATGCCATAAGAGAGAATATAGAAAAGGTACGTCCTCATTTGTCATTCTAGTTCTTCAAATGTTTAGTAACTTTAGCTTCCCATTGATGCACATATAGACTAGTAGTGATTTTTGATAACTTAAATTCGCATGATCTCACCAACAATAGAGGAAGAAAAATAAAAGGATCGCATGTAGTCTTGGTTGGACTTTTAAGATTTAGTTGGTGTAAAATTGATCAAATATGAAGTGCAAACTTCAGTGTCGTGAGTCCTGGAAATTACAAACTCTGCTTATGCAAGTGAGTTCTGGAAATTGCAAGCTCTGCTTGTTCAGAGCTGTTAATTTGGTTTGGATCCCAATTTGATTTTCAAACCTTTGCATGTCGGATTTTGTTCTGTTCCTCTCTTTGGGTTGTAGCTGGTGGGGACTTTATATGGCAATATTTTCTTTATGCAGACAGGGAATGACTGGTATGTCGTTTCATTTGCTGAAGCATGCAAGAACCTTTCTTGTTTGCATACCGAAAGTTTGGACCTCGTAGACTTGGCTTGATATTTACTGCATGTAGACATTCTAAAGTTAGGACCTGTTTGATTTAAATTTTTTAACTACTCAAACTTCTCAAAAATTCTATCATATCATCTCTTTTGAGTCCCCGACAACCGCCTCCCTCCACTTCCGTGCCGCCCAGTTCGGTGGCCGTTCCCTTGACTCCATAAACCCTGACCAGTCACCCCCGACTCCGCAAGGGATGCCTGTTTGGTCAGTGCGCCACCATTGCCAGTGGCCATTTGCCACCGTCAATTAATCTCGCCCATGGGAGGGAGGGGTGGAGGTGATGGCTTTGGGGGATTCAAGTGAGGGGACAGAGAGAGAGATCTCTAAAAAGTTTCAAAAAGTTATAAAACAAACTTTTTGTGTGTTCAACAACAAGGCTTTTCAGTTATTTTTTGAGTTCAGTTTTTGAGAAGTGGACTATCAAACAAGAATCTTGAACTTGTGACTCGAAACTTATTTTTGAGTTAAAAAAAGTGGAACTCAAAGAGAATTCCAAACGGGCTGTCAAATTCTGCACTAGATCTATATATCATTAAGATTTGGTGTGTTTGCAGGATATTGAGCGGGAGAGAAGGAGAGCAGAAAATCCAGATTCTATGGATGAGGACATTGACGATGAAGTGGCGGAGATTAAAGCTGCTCATTTTGAGGAGTCGATGAAATATGCTCGTAGGAGTGTCAGCGATGCTGATATACGCAAATACCAGGCCTTTGCTCAGACCTTGCAGCAGTCCAGGGGTTTCGGAACTGAGTTTAAGTTTACTGAAAATACACAAACTGGGACAACTGGTTCTGATGCATTCGCAACTTCTGCTGGTGCGGCTGATGAAGACGATTTGTATGGTTAGTATTTATATATGCATGGTTCCCAAGGCATTTCTGTCTAACGAGATGCCTTTGTCGGCTCCTGTTATCACCCTTGGGAAGGCTTTTCTTTCCACAGTTATGACTCTCAAGTCTTTTATGTACTAAAGAGTTTGTGGGTTTTTGTAGGATAGCATGATGTTTGTAAGTTTATTACGCTGTTAATCGTATTTTTATCGATGGATGGATGGATTGGAAAAGGCTAACTACTTTGTTCATGGGATTTGTTATCTTTAAGTAGCTACGTTGTCTGTATTGGATGAACGCTAGTTAGGATGATGTTGGGAAAGAGACTAGAAAACGTTATTTTATTGCTTTTCCATCTTTGGCTTGTGAAGGAATTAGAAACAAAATTAACCCTCAGTATGGATGAGGGATATAAACTTGAAATTTGGGTAAAAGTAGGGATTTACAAATTAACATGCGCTAATTTCTTTATTCTCTTTTTTGGATTTTGTAAGTATAGAAATTTAAAATTTTTAGGTGGGCAATAAATAGAATGTGGGACCTTCAATTAGTAAGTTTAAATTAGTAAGTTTAAATTGCACATAAATAGTTGTTATTTTGAATTTTCATGGGTGTCTAAAAAAAATGAAAAAACTCAACTATGGGTAGCCATCATTATCTCCCAGCACTACCCACTATAACCACCACCACCACCACCATTATTTACCATCGTCACCACTCCTACCACAACCACCCACCATCACCATCGACTCTGCCACCACCGCTCACCATCATTGTCGCCGTTGCTGACGACACACCATCATCACCGTCACTTTCACCACTACTTAACACCGCCAATGCCGCCGCCTGCCCCCACCATCACTGCCTCTGTATCCACCACCACCTATACCACCATCACCGTCACCACCACTTACCATCATCACTGTTGTTGCCGTCGCCGCCGCCACCACCACCACCATCATATACTGTCATCTCCCTTGTCGTCACCATCAGCTCCACCTGCACTAGTACATTTCCTAAAAATTATTTCTCACATATATATATATATTAATGACTCTAGATACATATTAAATGTAACATTCCACATCGCCTAGGGGAGTGGATCCTCTAAGCCTTATATGTATATTCCCATCTCTACCTAGCACGAGGCTTTTTGGGAGCTCATTAGAGGACGTTGGGCCCCTAAGGGGGTGGATTGTAACATCCCACATCGCTCAGGGGAGTGAATCCTGTAAGCCTTATATGTATATTCCCATTTCTACCTAGCACGAGGCTTTTTGGGGCCTCACTGGTTTGGGATTCCATCGGAACTCCGAAGTTCAGCGAGTTCGGGTATGAGCATTCCCAAGATAGGTGACCCACTGGGAAGTTCTTGTGTGAGTTTCCAGAAACAAAACCGTGAGGGCGTGGTTGAGGTCCAAAGTGGATAATAGAAACAAAACCGTGAGGGCGTGGTTGAGGTCAAAAGTGGATAATATCGTGCTACGACAGAGTTGAGCTGGGATGTGACATTAAACCCCGTATTTGTATTTCTTTATTCTTTTAGGTACCTAAAAAAAAAAAAATTTCATGAATTTTAGAAAATAAATTTCTAACATTTCAAATTCCATTATTTTAGAATTTCTTGGAAATCTTAAATTCTTCATTCAAACATTGCTTTAGGTCAAAGGGCCTTTCTCTAAATAGTTAGATATTTCGACTGTGATTTTATTTTTCAGCATGGGTCAATATAAACAATCATTTTGCTTTTGATTTTTTACCTTCACTATTTATGCTTGAGATATGAAAAAAGAGTAAATTGTAGCAATTGTTCCTCAACTTTAACTCAATTGGAGCAATGGTCCCTAAACTAAAAATCCATTACTATTGGTCCATCAACTCATCAAAACGTGTAGCTATAGTCCCTCAACTAAAAATTCATTACCATTGGGCCCTCAACTTTAATCCAACTGGAGAAATAGTCCTTCAACTTTAATCCAATTGTAGCAATGGTCCTTCCAACATAAACTAATTTTGGCAAAATTCTGGAAGTTGACGAAAAGGACCATAACTACATGTTTTGATAAGTTGAGGGATCCCAATTGTAGGAATGGTCATTCCAACATAACTCGTTTTGACAAAGTTGACGAAAAAAATAATAGCTGCATATTTTGATGAGTTGAGGGACCAATGGTAATGAATTTTTAGTTGAGGGACCATTGCTCCAATTTAATTAAAATTGAAGGACTATTGCTACAATTTCATAATGAGGAAAGAGATGAAGAAGTATTGTGAGGGGGACGGAAAAATGAAAACTAAACATTGAAATTTAAAATGGGTTTTGGTTTTTGTTTTTCTGTTTTTATTTGTGTCTTTTGTTTTATATTTTCGTTATTCATTTCTTCAATTGCCCTACTTATATTATGGATTCTATCTCTACTAGACAGATAATTTAGATGTTATCTATAAAGTGATTGCCGAACAGACCCTTAGCTTTTCAATTATATCTCTAAATTAGATCTAGTTATTGCCTTGATTTCTCATTACATTCTGAAGACTGAATTGTTAGTGGGGACATATTTGTCTGATTTTCACGGGAAAAGAAAGTAACACCCAAACTGGATGGAGGGCTTCGTTTTTTCATCTCATTTTTTCAAGAGAAATGCTAAAAGAATTCTTCTAAAGTGCGACTCTCTATATGGATTCTATTCTACCTCTTTAATTAACGTCAATTTTTGTGCTGATATTATAATAAATTGTGCTAAAAACATAATATGATATAGAATCCGTGAAAAGTTTCACTTTTGAGAGTCTCCTTAGCATCTCTCTTTTTTCAAAGGCCTAGATTAGTTGCAAAATGGATAAATGAATAAATGGACAAATGAAAACTTGATGAAACTCATACGTCGCGATCGCAGGAGTGTAGTTATTTTGGTTGGTGAATTGCTCAGCTAATGTTAAGCTAGGCCAGGTTTTTACTGCCCTCAACTTCCAATTTAATTTGGCCTCTATCTTCCTTTACACTTCATAAATAAATTACGGGAATTTAATAGCCAAAATAATTAATTACTATTTCTTCAAATTTCATATGAAGTATTTCCATTTGGCATTCCATGATTATATTAGTCATATAGGAGACTAAGGAGAGATGTATTCAAAAGCAAAAGAAAAAGAAAGAATCACACATTGGAGAAGCACTGGTTCAAAAACTTCATACATATATATAAGATAAATGCAACCATCACCCACCTAGGTGAAGAAAAACGTAACAAATTAAACTCACACAAATGAATTTTTGAGAAAAAAAAAAAAAAAATCAACACTTCTCTCATTTTGTCATCACGACCCAAAACTATGTTTTAAATTCATAACTTTCTTGGTCCATCTCCTTTCAAGAATTATTGTATGTGCCGATTATATTCTCACAACATACAATGTTTGATCCACTATAAAATAGTGAGACTCACATACATACTGTGAGCGACAATGTTATGTATAACCGGCATATACAATAACACTTATTCCCCATTCAAATCCACCACGCATAAATGCCAAAATCATATACAAAGCACCCATTGAATACCTTTCCGGCATCAAGGTTTCTTGGAAACCTTAGCAGAAGAACACCCTGAGCCAAGTGCGTGATAGTTCACAAACCGGCTAGGAGCCGATGCATGCGTAAACCCTTTCGGCAAGCAACCCTTCACTTCCCTCCCATGAAAAACTTCTTGTTTGGGATTCAAGTCCCGAGGCTTCATGCTCACGTAGCGATCTCGTCCTTCAGTAACCAGAGGCCTCACCATCGTGCTCGGAGCGCTAGATGGGATGTTTCTTGCAGCCATAGAGATGTCAAAACCAGACAACAAGAGTAAGGAACAAAAGAGTCCAACGGGGAGAAGATAGGTAGACATATCGGGAATATGTTTTGAATTTTTATTTTTTCTGGTTTGTAAGGGTTTGAAGTGTATGGAAGTTTTGAGAGGTTTATATAAGGAGGGGGGAATTGGAAAGGGGTCTTAAATAAGCTCGTGAGTAGCTGAACAATGCAGGAGGTTGCACAGCTCATTGTCTTTGTAATATTAGTGTTGGGGTTGTGGTTGGTACATGCTTCTTTAGACTGTGCAGGAAGGAGGATGTCCGTGAGTTTTCTGTCATAGCACGGTTTGCACTCGGTTTCTTAATATCCTTCATTATTTTTCTCCAAACTAACCTAATGTTTCCCACCAAAAAAATAAAAAATTGAAAATTTTGATCGAGAGCTGGAGGTGCTAAGTGACCACTTCTTTCTGGTGAAAGGGAAACTTCATAGAAGCCCAATAACTTCAGGATTTAATAAGTATTTGGCTGTGCACTTACCTTTTGTTATTCGGTAATCACGAGCATAATGAAAGATGAATATGAATTTAACAAAATACATAAGAGATGTGAGATTAATAACAATTTGGATATGATATTTCTTCCTAATTTTAGGTTAGATTTGAATTCAATGCATACTCAAACAAATTAAAAGGTATGTCACTAATTCAAATTATCATTGTATATAGTACTTCGGGCATAACATATGCCAGTGAGCTTGAGGCTTGATTCAAATACATTAAAATGAGTTGAGTTTGCAAGGCACTGATAGCTTAGTTGGTTAAGAACATCATTTCTTGAATCTGAGGTTTCAAATTCAAATCTCCCTCTGTTAATTTTGTGTATATCAAGAGTTTAACTTCTCATGATGATTAAGGAAACGAATGGCTTCGTTAATTCCAAATTTTGTGGATACGGTGGTACACCCATGGGATGGAGAGATTTTTCAGTGTGCCCGAAACACAGGGTAGTACACCATATGTTATTATACAATGAGAGGAATTTTTTTTTTAATTTTTTTTTTTTAAGTATTCCTCTAATTATATAATAACATGTAGTATCATGCCCTGTATTCTGGACATGTTAAAAAATCTCTCCATGAGTATGCAAGTAGAAAGGCAGCAATGAGCAAATTACTCACTCTTCTAAATTAAGGATCTCATTAACATCATCTACCCATAAGCAATCAACTATTAAATAAAACAATAATTAAAACAGAAAATAGGCCAACTACTTTCTTGGTGAAGATAATTAGGATTTTTATCCACCACCATATTAAAATTGCCTCCCAAGCAACAAAATGCTAATGCCTAATATTCATATCATATTTATGAAACAAGTGGGAAGAAATTATGTATTTTATCAGTGAAGACACTAATGTAAGTTATGAAAGAAAGAATGAATGTACATGCTGCAATCATGAGTTACAACTTTTAATTCGACTATCATGGCAAAATGCCATTCCCGGAAGAGTTGGGTGGGTTTGGTTTTGCTGTCGATTACAAAATTAGTTTGTTTGAGAATAGCAGATATCAGCAACTACATTTCACATAAAAGTTAAATCTCTTAATTAATGGTATCAATACAGTAGGACATATTATACTCAATAAGGCTAGAGTAACATTATTTTAATAGTATTACAGGCATCTTTTCTTACCCGCAACTAAAACAAGAGTTTTGATGATAAAATACCGGGCATGAAATGAGCTTTAAACTCGAACATCTAGAGTTTAAACTTTTACAACCCATAAAACAGATGAGGTTACGTATGCATGCATGCAATCACACCGTGTGCATGTGGAGTATTCCATGTTTCAGAAGTAGAAACATTTTTTTGAAATCTAAAAATGTATGACGTTCTTTTTGTTTTTGTTTTGTGGTCGAAACTATTTAGGGCGTGTTTACATATTTGTAATTGGAATGAAAATGTAGAATTAAATTTCAATTGCGGAGTATTCCAGGGTTTACTAAACATTGAAAATAGCAGCGGGGCCCACACAAATTTTGGAATTCAATTCCTTATATTGGAGGAATTGGATTCCTTAGATGTAGGTAGTAATCCAATTCCAAGTGTTATGGGGAATCCGGAATGTGAATCTTCAACCAATTATACCCTCACTTTATTTTGAAAATTCCAACACTACCCTTTGCATTACCAACGGAAATCCATCCTCTGCTACCCAACGCCCTTGTCTAGTGCCACTCCTTCCCTAATCACCGCAACCACTACATAGCATCAACCCAACCCAAATCCACTTGCCATGAGATGCCGAGAACTTGAAACAGATAATCTTGAAATCATAATGCAATGGATTGAGAGAGAGAGAGAGAGAGAGAGAGAGAGTTACAGTGGCGATGAGGAGTGGGTTTCTATGAACAGAAGGATGAGATTTTGTTTTTTTTTTGACGAAAGAGAAAAGGATAATATTGGTTAGGGTTTCTTTATTTTTTATTTTATTTATTTTCATTCTTTTAATAAATAATTTTTTATTAATTAGTACATAAATAATAATTCAATTTATTATATATATTCTGGATAAGGGCATTTTAGTATTGGATTATATTCCGATTTTGGTAAATTAATAAATAACTTAGACGAAATCAATACTATTTTTATTCTGATTCCAGAAAACTTTAGTAAAGAGCTACTACATGAATCCAATTCCAACTCCTCCCCATTTCAACCCCTCATTAATTTAATTCATCATCAATTCAATTCCTCCCCTTTTAATTACGGATTAGTAAACTGATCCTTAATGTATGAGATTCAAGTTGATTGAGTCACACGTCCCATGGGAATATCTGCACAACTACAAATATTAGATATTTAGAGCACAACAAACACGAAGGACGTCGTGAATACGTCATTAATACGTTTGCTCACGGTAAATAGCCAAATAGAAGGTTTGTAAATGTTATAACTCTTATCACTTGTTTGAAAACTTGTTCAGCAACCAATTCAAATTGTCATTTTTCGAAAAAAAAAAAAAAAAAAAAAAAAATACTGATTCCAAAGTTAAATTTAAAATTTGGAAATCTATCCATGCTTTCTGTTTTTTTTTCCTTTCTCATTCATCGATTCTGGGTCAAAAAACTTGCATTCCCGTTCTAAAATTTGGCATCCATAACTCTTATTGATTGCAAACACGTTTTAGGCCCCATAACCTTCACCATGATTCATGACCTTGGGACTACACTAGCAGACAATTTTTATCACACGCTCATCCTAACTCTGAAAAATGCTACATACTCTTTGTCACGTGCGCTTTTATTATGACCTCAAACCATATACGAAGTTCTACATAAACAAAAACTGAAATAATTACCATTTTTGTTAAAATCAAAACTCAAATGTAGAAACTTAAAATTAAAATTTAAACATTGAAATGATTATCAAACGACTCCTTATGATTAAGAGCTAATTTGGGATTGTGGTAGCTTATTAAAAAATCTGAAACATCAAATGTGTTTGGTAAAACAAAAAAAAAAAAAAAGGTGCTATTAATGACAGCATAAAAGTATAGAAAAGCAGAAGTATGGTAAAAAAAAAGTGTTTTTTTTTTTTTATACAGTGAACAGTGCCCATTTAATGAAATTTTAAATGATAAGTATACCCTGCATATTTTACAGAATTACAATCTTTACCCGTACATTATTCTCTTGAACAATTATTATATCACATTCAATACCATATCATTTGTAGTCATTTAATATATTCACAACAGTTTTATACAAAAGTTTACTAAACACTCAACAACTTTATTTTACAGTTATTTATTGTTACAGCACAACACAAGTAATTCTTTTTAAAATGACAACAATACCAAACTAAGGCCTAAGTCACAAATGTCCCATTTTCACCAATTTCCGACCATAAATAAATGCACATTTTGAGCCCCAAAATGAAAATGGCATTTCTGAAATTGTGTTCACAACCAAGGCCAAATAAAGACCAGACCCAGCAGCTAAGATAAGGTGGTTAAGATAACGGAACGACAATCATATTTTGCCTTACTCGATAACACAGTAAATGATGGAGCTAGCTGTGGGCAAAATATCATTTTCTTCCCTTCCTAAGATATCCCAAATTTTATTAATTTCAAGCATCATTTCCAAGCGTTATGTATGTATTTATTGTGCACCTGCATATCTTCCCAATTTATGCATGTGTTAATTATATAGAAAGTGAAGTTGTTGATTATTGATTTGCTTTACAATTTTAATCTTAGGCACTGACGGTTGGTAAGCAACTGGCAGACGTAGGTTAGATCAGTTGATTAGAGTAGTGTGTTTGCACTCATGTAGATTAAAGTAGTTTAGATACCGCTCTGTTGTAAAAGAAAAGGTTGATAAGTAAACGTCAAGAAATAATAAAAAAGAGGCAAGCCATGAATGGAGAGCGCCCACAAAAGATTGACATTACTGTGGGATTTATTCTGCATTTGTGAGTGATTAGGAAAGTGAGTTCCAATGATTTGGTTATTCCACCAATACCCATACCATTTATAATCTTTATGGAGGAAGCTGGTTGCTGTTGTAAGGGGTTTTCCTAATTAAAACCAACATAAAAGATGGTCCTTTTTTTCTACCGAATTTTTTTCATACAAGTTATTGTTGAGGGGATGCCAATAAATGGGGACACTTAGAACTAATGTTGGTTAAAGAAACTGAGTGAATTGATCTTTCTGGGTTGTGCTTCTTGGTTGGTTTGGTGGGGGGTGAAATTAAGTTGAGCAGCTTTTCTCTGAGAGCATAAGTGCTTCTTCTCAGTAACTTGCTTTTGATGGGTGAAGTATTTGCTTCCTGTACTGATATGAGTTTAGGGATTCTATTGAGAAACGCGGTCTTTAAGTAGACGGGGAGTGCAAAATGTAAGATGGGGTTGGGGTAGCAAGATGGTGAGATTAGAATTTAGGTGAACTTTAGTGTGGCTGGTAGGAAGCAAGGTGGAGCCTGAAACATGTGAAAGCAGTCCATAATTAGGTTCTGCCATTTGTGTAAGAACTTGGTTTTTCATTCAATGTTTGGTTGATTTCTCTTTGCACTGAAGCACTCACTTGTACCGTGTGGGTTCCCTGTATTAGTATTGGGTGGATCTGATTGTGTCTAGTGTTCATTTTCTTTTTTTGCTACATATGGTGACCAAAGGTCCAAAATGAAGAACTTAAATTGACACTAAGCGAGGATTAGCAACACCTAATAAATCCTCAATAATCAGTTGCTCACCACTGGGAGGGGGAGCATCTAACAATGTGAGGACCAAACCGCGTCAGACCATAAGCCGCAATAGCTCCATCTGTCCACTCATGACACAACCGACACTGAAAAATCTTATGCAGAAACCAACGGAGAATTCTGTACATTGTTGTCTAGCAATGTGCCGTGTTGAAGATTTTTATTACCTAAGTGTGTGCCGGTTTCTACAGTTTTGAGTAATCTTCCTTTCCAGTTCTATTGGGTTTCGGAACAACTGATATAATCTGTTAATTTAAAGTTAGGGATGGTAAACAATGAATTATCATTAATTTTACAGCATTATCTTCTTTTGTCTGGATTTGATGCTGGTAAGCTATATTTTAAAACACGAAATCTGCACAATCGGAGCTTCTGTAAGTGTAACTGAAACTTTGCAAATAGTAACATAGGACATTTCCATCTGTTTGTTCTTTGTCATAATATTGAGGATTAAGATTCT
>NC_142575.1:5797500-5932500 GCF_041283825.1 Pyrus communis | reverse complement strand
GTTACAAGATTTTAGAGAGGATATAACGGTTATCTGAAATTAGAAAGGTGAGCAAAATGCACTCTTGTTAAAAAAAAACCAAAACAAATTTCAATCTATAAAAAATTTATCGTGCACTTCAAACTTTCTAAATTAAAAATATATATATATATATATATATTTATAACAAGTGTATAATACGAAATTGAGAATGTTGGATTGGCAATAACATACTTAGGATTTTTTAATTTTTCTCTCTTTTCGGGGACATGAAAACATACGAAGGTTTCTATCTACGACCGTAAAGCCCTACGCCAAACCCCCAATGCCCCGTTCCCCTTGTTTCATCTGGAGCAGCAGTAGCTTCTCATTTCCCAAACAAAACCTGCATCAATCTCACTGACCAACTCGTTCCCTTCATCACCCTCACTGCGGATCACCAACTCGTCCCCTTCATCACACCTCCAATGGCAATGGCGACTCGTGCATTTTCCCGGTCAAAGTTTGCATTTTTCTCTTCAATACTCCTTCAAAACCTGAAAACAACGCCCATCAAGTCGACCCTAATGCTTCTAAAATCCACAGAACTTGAACTCGAGTCCTGGAGATCCATTATTGGGCTGAGGCTGTATCACGACGGGAGGCCCAGAGGACCGCTCTGGAGGGGCAAAAGCTGATCGGCAAAGAAGCGCTTTTCGTAATCTCGGGTTTAAAGCGGTTCGAGGACGACGAAGAGAAGCTCGGGAAGTTTGTAAATACGCACGTGTTTTGAGACTGTTGAAGATGGATATGATTGCTGTTCTCACTGAGCTTGAGCGCCAGGAAGAAGTCTATTTGGCAATTAAGGTATCGAATTTCTGAGATTAAATTTTGTGAATGTTTTGCATTTGATCTTCTGGGTTGTTCTAAAATTTTGTACTTTTGGTGTTGAAGTTGTGCTCTGTGAATCCACTTATGTGTTGTTAGTTTACAGTCGTTGAGAAATGGGGCTCCGTGGGTTGCACGCTATGTATTTGGTTGAATGCCTGACTCAATGTGTGATTTTGGGCACCTTTAGTAATGCTTTGTCAATATGTTTAACAGTATGAGAAGCAATGCTTAGCTTTAGTATAAGTGTGTCTGAGTATTCCTGTTAGTAGTGCAGGTTCATGGTGTATGATAAAGCGCGATCGGAGTGACGTGGTTTTCGTGGTCGAATCCATCTTTGACTCGAGATGGGCATTTTTTCACTTGTAGTGACTAGTTTGATTTTGAATTGCGGATTTATTATTTCCTTCAAGAAGTCAGGTTGATACCCAACTCTTCAAATACACAATGGTGTTTTCCTTATTCATTGTTTCCTATGTTAAATGCGGAACCACATTACAGGTATGCTGTGGTTTTGCAGATTTGTTTATCAGAGTACATTTAGACCATTATTTGGAATGAATTCCTTCTAGACTGCACATCTTTATTTCTGTTTAACTACATATGCAATGAAGTTATGTCTTTGTTTATTGGAATTACAAGCGCCTCGGTGAATTTTCAGGTATTTAATGTTATTCGAAAGCAAGACTGGTACAAACCGGATGTCTATCTGTATAAGGACTTAATTATTGCATTAGCAAGATCTAAGAAAATGGAGGACGTTATGCTACTGTGGGACAGCATAAAAAAGGAGGATCTGTTTCCTGATTCTCAAACATATACAGAAGTTATCAGGGGTTTTTTGAACTCTGGTTGTCCTGCAGATGCACGGAACATTTATGAGGACTTGAAGCAGTCTCCAGATCCGCCGGAGGAGCTACCATTCCGGATTTTGTTGAAGGGACTTCTGCCACACCCCCTTTTGAGAAACAGAGTCAAGCAAGACCTTGAGGAGCTGTTTCCGGAACAGCATGTGTACGATCCTCCGGAAGAGATATTTGGCATGCTCGGCTGAGGTCTGTATTCTATGCTTTGCTCCTACTTCAATCTGTTGTAGAAATTGGCATGCGCTTCTCTCCACATAGATGTTATATTGATTTCGTAGCCGGATTGAAAGTTATATGGTTTCAGGGCTTTAATCTCTCTTTTCATTGGAGGGCTTCGTTGTATCTCAACTGATTATAGGGTAATGGATTGCCTGCTAAAACCTTTAGGTAGTTTATCCTATACATGTATATCTTTAGCTAGTTCAGTCTTAAGCCAGCTTAGCCCGTAAAGCTAGTCGAATTTGAAATAATTCGATGCAACAAACGCACCCTAATAGATTTATCCGTGCCTAGTACCACCCAAAAAGCTTAGAAATATGGATATGGTTAAGAAAAAAAAGGGCATTTTGATAGACGCCTCGTTTTTAAATGTCATAGACATTTATTGCTTTTGCAAATTTGATTAAACATTTTCTCTACAATTTTGGTAGTTTAATTTTATTTCATTAGAAGTCTATTCACGTTAACATTCCCTTTTTTTCCTCCTATTTTTATGCATCTCTTATTATGATGATTTAAGATTTTTTTTATTTTTTATTAAAATATTTATTTTAGTAAATTAAATTGAACGTACAAAACTCGTTGTTAGGTACGTTTGATTGTAATGATACAATTAGTGACTTGGTACATTTGAATTTTTGGTCCATTTGACTTTTTGGTACATTTGAATTTTTGGTCTATTTGACTTCTTGGTACATTTGAATTTTTGGTACATTTAGTTTCAGGTATATTTGAATTTTTAGTGCGTTTGTTTTCAAAACATAAGTTTTATTACTTTTTGTCCTAATAATGAGGAATTACTTTCATTAATTTTTTTTATATAGAAAGAGTCGTTAACAATATAAAAGTTTAAATTACTTTAATTAATTATTATTTTTTTTATAGAAAGTGTCATTAATCAACGGACAATAATTTTTTTGTTAATTCAAAATTATATGATTTATTATTATTATTTTGCATTATCTACAACAGTAAGGAATTATCTTCGATCAACTAAAAGTTGTTTCGGAGACTTATCTACCAAAAAACAAGACTATCTAGAGCATTGTGTATTAATCAAACATATTTTTAAACATTCCAAAAAGATGAATATTCATTTTAATATAGTTTATAATTGGGTACGTTTTAATTCGGGATTGGTACATTTTTGTTTGACGTTGGTACGTTTTCATTTAATGTTGGTACGTTTCCATTTGGTGTGGGTGTACATTTAAATTTGAAAATTTGAAAATTTTAGACTTAAATATAGTTGAAATTATTTAAAATATATAGCAAATATTTAAATGCAAATTAATTTTAATTAATCCGAAATGTTTCAAGTCCGAGTATCTTAATCAAATGTTTTAAAACTTTATCAAAAATTCAAAAAGCATAAATATTTAATCTACAAAAATCTAAAATAAGATATCTAATTTTAATTTTCGGGAGAAAATTTTGAGTCCGTTAAGTTTTATGTGGCTCCCCATATTGGCTATATGCGACCATCTCTTACACGTGGCCTATGTGAGACCAAGAACTTTTATGTTTTGGCTCGTCGTATGTACTAGGAAGCAATTTGTATGAACAAGAATAAGCTTACAGATATCGTTTGAAAACTTCCAAATATATATATGTAAGCTTCTTTAGCAATTAGGTTTTTTTTTTTCCTTATAGAATCATGGGTGATTTTTATAAAGAAAGTTAAACCATGAAATTAATTGGTATTATTGAACGTAGCTTAACTTATTTATAAGTTCATGTAAGTTTAAGGTTTATTCTTCTATTAACGTGGGATTCATTCTTAACGTGTGTGAGGATGTTTCTCCTTCTATAAATGTGAAATTCATTCTCAACATATATAAGGATGTGAAGGTAAAAAAGTTTCACCCAATAAAAGGAGACTAATTTATTTATAAGCCCATAAAGTCCCTCATCTAATCAAGGTGAGAATTATGGGTGATTTTTATAAAGAAAGTTGAATTATGAAATTAATTGGTAATATTAAGAGTAGCTTAACTTATTTATAAGTCCACGTGACACACCCCGACCGAGATCAGGGCGTGCTGGCCGTCACACGGAGGTGACGTAACCATGTGCACGTGCGGAAGCTAATAAGATAGTAATATAAAAGTACGAATAATTAAAAACTAGCATACAGAGTACTAAAACAAGTGCTAGCGTAAGTGAGACACAAGTTCAGAGCAAGTCTACAGCAGTCCAAAAGAAAAGATGCGACAATAGTACACCCGAAGGTGACCCTACGCTGGTGAGTGTCTGTCAGAAAAGCCGAGAGAACCCTCTGGGAAACCACCGAAACTGCTAAGCAACTAGAACCTGGAGGGGCGCAAAACAAAAGCGTGAGTGGGCAAAAACAAATCTTTTCTAAAACCATTTAGTAAAACACAATCTAACCCCTCGCCGTAAAACCTGTATACTTCCCAGAAAATAACATATGTACGTATGTATAGATATGCCAATCATGCTCAAGAATATGCCATGTCAGAATCTCATAATGGAAATGCAAGTGCTCAGGTATAAATCATATCAATAACATATAAACTGTCAACCGGAGTCACCTAACGTGACCTGTATGGCTGCATATAGAGCTCAAATCACAAACTCAATAACTGAACCTGCCCACGAGTCGGAACCACCTAAAGTGGTCTGTACGACAGGCCTGGGTGTAATACATATGTACGCTCTAGTGCTACGATCACGTGAAGGCTGTGCGAATAATCGCGGGTCACCTACGAGTCGGAACCACCTAATGTGGTCTGTACGACAGGACTGTGCACCTAACTTGGATCCAAGCTGAGCGTGTGGTGCGGGAGGTGAACATCACGTGAATGACTGTGCCCTACTTTGGGCGGGAGCACTAACACCGGGGGTGCAGGTTATGAGCTCTCTAAGCATCTCAAACTATTACTGAATGTAAATATGAATAACACTTACCTGACACTTACCTGTGCGTCCACAGCACCCAATATGCATATGTATATATATATATATATATATATATATATATATATATATATATATATATATATATATATATATATATATATATATATATGCAACTACTAACATAACCAACGATGCATGAATAACGATAATGTAATGCATGGCATAAACTAATAAACATTACTTCAATTTCTGGGAAAATATAGTATATAGGTATATACGGAAAACCAAAAGCCCACTCACTGGTAAGTGGAAGGGTCGTAGCCCCCCTACCTCGAGTGACCACGCTCGTCCTCGGGATACGTATCACCTATACGCGAAACAACTACAAAAACATTAATTTTAAAGCACATAACCAACTTCTCGTAATAACTTCTCATACATTGCTCAAATTGGACAAATGAATATACCAACGTGCTCTACACAACCTCAGGAACACACCCATATTTTTAGAAAAAAATTTCTCCGCCGCACGCGCCGGCCACGCGCAGGCACGTGCCTGGCACGCTAACGGCGTCAACTGACGCCGTGAGGAATATTCCGTTATTTCTAACGGATTCCGTCAACGGCGTCAGGAATATTCCGTCTCCTTCCCCGGCGAACCTCCGGTGCCGTCGCCGGCGCCGGAAAATCGCAAAACCTGTAAATCGTGTTTTCTCGCTCGTTTTTCAACCATTTTCCACGATTCTTGAACCAAAATGAAGCCTAAGACTAGTAGAACACGATCATACAAGTTTTAAGTGTTAAAACCTACGAAATCTCACCTGTCACCAACCTCCAAAACCGGCCAAGTTCAAACAGGGCGATCCCGACGTCCAAACTCTTCCAACGAAGCACTCCGAGGCTCCTTGGGACACCACCAAGCTACCTACGAGCTTCAAAATCCCAAAATCGTGATGAAATAAGTTTGCATGAATAGTACCCCAAACGAAGCTTGTGAAATCGACGTGAAAACGTCGGAGTTCTTACCTGAAAATGGTACGATCGTGCTCTTCTCAACCTCACGAGTTCGACTGTGTCCTTGGTTCCCTCGATCTGCTAAGGTTTGATGGGTTCTTGGTGTGTCCGTACGTGTTCGAAGAGAAAGGGAAGAAATGGGAGCACGGGAAAGAGACAGGGAAAAAGACAGAGGGTGAGGGAGATGACAGTGTGTGTGTGTGTGGCCCAGCACATGCCAACACCACACAAAACAACCAAACAATATAACGAAAACAAACTAGGGGTAAAAGGGTCATTTCACACACACGTTTTAGATAATTTCGGGACGGGATGTCACACCACGCAAGTTCAAAGTTTCTTCTTCTATTAACGTGAGATTCATTCTCAACGTGTGTGAGGATGTGAAGGTAAAAAAGTTCAACCTAATAAAAGGAGATTAATTTATTTATAAACCCATAATGTCCCTCATCTGATCAATGTGAGATTCATTCTTAACGCGTGTTAAAATTTTGATCAAATTCTCTCGACATTTCATGGAAATATGTGAGATTTGTGGATATTTAAAATACACTACAAAATCTCTCTAATTCCCTCTAATTTCTTAATTTTTTCAAATTCTTTAAAATCAATGACAAAAAAAATTCTTTAAAATCAAATTCTAATTGAATACACCTGGAATATTATAAACTTCTTTAAATTTCTAATTGAATATACCTAGAATATTTTAATTAACTATATTAAAATTTTAATTGAATATACATTGAATTTTAAAGAATCACTTAAAATCCTGATTAAATACCCCTAGATTTTATTAAAAGAATTAAAATCCCTTAAAATCTTAATTGAATACTTCTCTCTTAGATTTTGCTTCATTTGAAATTTACAACTCTAATTGGGGTTGGACTTTTGGAATATCTTCCGTTTCCCTTTTTTCGTGTTGAATTTCAATGAATTTTTGTCATATTTTGGGAAATTTCCTTTAGATTTGGGAAATTTTCATCTTGTCATTGGTTTCTTTGATCTTTGAAGGTATTTTTTTGTTTTTTTTATTAGTTTTATTTCCTGATATGATGCTGATTTGAATCTTTGAAGCATAATAGTTTGTGTGAATTCATTGATTTTGATGTTGAAATAAATCTTTGAAGGATTTTTAACATACTAATGCTGCTTTTTTGGTAAGAGCAAATTTGTACTTCTGATATGGTAGATACATACTTATGCTGGCATTCACTTAACATAATCATATTATTTGCTGTGTGTTTGTGTACAATGTGAAAAATATGTTTAGGTTTCGATCTGACCGATACATACATATGCAGGCTCTTTATATAAAAAGATCTTTTTTTTTAAATAGAGATTAGATGTAGAGCTCACTCCACATCAAATTTCGAATCGTATATTTTGTTAGTCTCGATATACCATGTTGTTGTATGAAATTTCTTTGTTGTGATTGTTCAAGTCCATTTTTTACTAATTTTTATTATCCTGCTTCTTAGTCTGACACTACATTAAACGTTTTACTAAATCAATCCAACTTAACTTAAACAATTTAGTTCCTGAAGTTAATCTATTCTAAAATAATTCGGTATAGCAAACACATCCTAATAGATCTATCAGCGCCTAATACCGCCCAAAAAGCTCAGAAATATGGATATGTTTAAGAAAAAATTGAGTCCTTTAAGTTTTATGTGGCTCCCCAAATTGGTCGTCTTTTCAATCAAAGTTGTAGATTATGTGACCATCTCCTCTTACACGTGGCCTTTTTGAGACCAAAAACTTTGATGTTTTAGCTCGTCATATATACAAGAAGCAATTTGTATGAACGAGAAAAAGCTTACAGATATCGTTTGAAAACTTCCAAAAATATATATGTAAGCTTCAGCAATTAGTTTTTTTTTTTTTTCCTTATAGAATCATGGGTGATTTTTAGAAAGAAAGTTGAATTATGAAATTAATTGGTAATATTGAGAGTAGCTTAACTTATTTATAATTCATGCAAGTTTAAGGTTTCTTCTTCTATTAATGTGGGATTCATTCTCAACGTGTGTAATAATGTGAAGGTAAAAAAGTTCAACCCAATAAAAAGAGATCAATTTATTTATAAGCCCTAAAGTCCCTCATCTGATCAAGGTGAGATTCATTGTACGAGGATATGAAGGTAAAATAATTCAACAACTGTGAAAAGAGAAACCTTGCAAAGACTTATAAGAGGTTAGGCTACTTCTCATATTACCAATTTGTTTTATGATGGAATCTCAACTTTTTTCATAGTATCAGAGTAAGTTGCCCCATGTGTAAAGTTCAACAACCACACATGTTTTACGTCACTTAATTCATGTTAGCACGTACTTGACTTGAAAATTTGTCATATATAAAAAAGAATGGAAAAATATGAAGGTAAAAGATTCTCACATGCTCACTCTTTACATTGTATACTGGGATGACCCTACCTTCTATAAACACAAAAACGAAGACCACACGACATACAATTTCTTTTCCTAGATAGGGTAGAGGAAGAACTATGATGCTGGTGAGTGAAACCTCTTTTTTGCAACCTTTGGCCTTCACTCTGCTGGCCATTTTCCTCATTCTCCTGTACAGATGGTACTCCTCCGCTACAACCACCAACAAAACTCCTTCACCACCTTCTCCACCGAAGCTCCCAATCATTGGGAACTTGCACCAAGTAGGGTTGCACCCTCATCGCTCGTTTCAAGCCTTGTCTCAACGCCATGGGCCCCCTCATGCTTCTTCACTTTGGAAGTGTCCCAGTCCCAGTCCTAGTTGTATCCTCAGCTGAGGCTGCCCGTGAGATCATGAATGCCCATGACCTCACATTTTCTAACCGTCCCAAGTCCACCATCGTTGAGAAGCTTCTGTACAACTACAACCACGTTACATTTGCTCCTTATGGTGAGTACTGGAAGCAGGTAAAAAGTATATGCGTCTTAAATCTTTTGACCAACAAAAGAGTTCGGTCTTTTCGATCAGTGAGAGAAGAGGAAACCATATCCATGATCAGAAATATAAAGCAATCGTCATCATCACTTGATGACAAGATGGTGGAGAAGGTGGGAGGAGATGATGACAAGAATGATTTTGTCGATGTTTTGCTTGCAGTTCAGAAAGAAAACTTGTCTGGTATTCCTGTTGATACAGTTACTATAAAAGCTCTCATCTTGGTAACCCTCTCTCTCTCTCTCTCTCTCTCTCTCTCTACTTTAGAAGTTAGAGGCTAATGTCTTAATCAACACATTTCATTCTTGTAGGATATGTTTGCTGCTGGTACGGATACATCCTTTGCATTCCTAGAGTGGGCAATGACTGAGCTTTTAAGGCATCCAAGGGTCATGAACAAATTGCAGAAAGAAGTAAGGGGAATAGTCGGAAGCAAAACAGACGTACTCACGGAGGATGATTTGGTCGAAATGCACTACTTGAAGGCGGTGATAAAGGAAACTCTTCGATTACATCCACCACTTCCATTACTAGTGCCCAGGTTGTCGACCCAAGACGTGGAAATAAATGGTTACAACATCAAGGCCAAGAGACAAGTCATCATCAACGCATGGCACATTGGAAGGGATCCCAAGGTCTATGACGATGGTATGTTTTCATTTAATGCTGGTACATTTTCATTTGATGTGAGTGTACATTTAGATTTGAAAAGTTTGAATTTTAAACTTAAATATAGTTGAAATTATTTAAAATATATAGTAGATATTTAAATGTAAATTAATTTCAATTAATCTGAAGTGGTTCAAGTCTGAGTATCTTCATTAAATGTTTCAAAATCTTAATTAAAAACTCAAAAAGAATGTTTAGTCTACCAAAATTTAAAATAAGACATCTAATTCTAATTTTCTGAAGAAAAAATTGAGTCCGTTAAGTTTTATGTGGCTCCCCATATTGGCTGTCTTTTCATTCAATGCTGCATATTATGTGACTTCCTCTTACACGTGGCCTATTCGAGACCAATAACTTTTATGTTTTAAATCGTCGTATGTACTATGAAGCAATTTGTATGAACAAGAATAGGCTTACATATATCGTTTGAAAACTTCCAAATATATATGTCAGCTTCTTTAGCAATTAGTTTATTTTTATTTTTATTTTTTTTCTCCTCATAGAAAGAATCATGGGTGATCTTTATAAAATAAAAATAAAAAAATAAAATTTCACTATAAAATTAATTAGTAATATTAAAAGTAACTTAACTTATTTATAAGTCCAAGCTAGTATAAGGTTTCTCCTTTTATTAACGTGAGACTCGTTCTCAACGTGCGTGAGATTGTTTCTCTTTTTATTAACGTGAAATTCATTCTCAACATATGTAAGGATGTGAAGGTAAAAAAAGTTCCACCCAATAAAAGGAGACTAATTTATTTATAAGTCCATAAAGTCCCTCATGTGATCAAGGTGAGAATCATGGGTGATTTTTATAAAGAAAGTTGAATTATGAAATTAATTGGTAATATTCAGAGTAGCTTAACTTATTTATAAGTCCACGCAAGTTCAAGGTTTCTTCTTCAATTAACGTGGGATTCATTCTCAACGTGTGTGAGGATGTGAAGGTAAAAAAGTTCAACCCAATAAAAGGAGATCAATTTATTTATAAGCCCATAATGTCCCTCATTTGATAAAGGTGAGATTCATTCTTAACGCATGTTAAAAATTTGATCAAATTCTCTTGAAATTTTATGGGGATATATGAGATTTGTGGATACTTAAAATACACTACAAAATCTCTCTAATTCCCTCTAATTTCTTAATTTTTTCAAATTCTTTAAAATCAATGACAAAAAAAAAAATTCTTTAAAATCAAATTCTAATTGAATACACCTGAAATATTATAAACTTCTTTAAAATTCTAATTGAATATACCTAAAATATTTTAATTAACTATATTAAAATTCTAACTGAATACACATTGAATTTTAAATAATCACTTAAAATTCTGATTAAATACCTCTAAATTTCATTAAAAGAATTAAAATCCCTTAAAATCCTAATTGAATACTTCTCTCTTAGATTTTGCTTCATTTGAAATTTACAACTGTCATTGGGGTTGGGTTTTCGGAATATCTTCCATTTCCCTTTTTTTGTGTTGAATTTCAGTGAAATTCCGACATATTTTGGGAAATTTCCTTTAGATTTGGGAAATTTTCATCTTGTCATTGGTTTCTTTGATCTTTCAAGGTTTTTTATTTTTTATTTTTAATTATTTTTATTTCCTGATATGATGCTGATTTGAATCTTTGAAGCATAATAGTTTGTGTGAATTCATTGATTTTGATGTTGAAATAAATCTTTGAAGGATTTTTAACATACTTATGTTGCTTTTTTGGTAAGAGCAAATTTGTAATTCTGATCTGATAGATACATACTTATGCTAGCATTCAATTAACATAATCATATTATTTGCTGTGTGTTTGTCTACAATGTGAAAAATATATTTAGGTTTCGATTTGATCGATACATACATATGCAGGCTCTTTATACAAAAAGTTTTTTTTTTTTTTTTAAATAGAGATTAGATGTGGAGCCCACTCCACATCGAATTTCGAATCGTATATTTTGTTAGTCTCGATATACCATGTTGTTATATGAAATTCCTTTGTTGTGATTGGTCAAGTCCATTTTTTACTAATTTTTATTATCCTGCTTCTTAGTCTGACACTGCATCAAACACTTTACTAAATTAATTCAGCTTAATTTAGACAATTTAGTTCCTGAAGTTGATCTATTCTAAAATAATTCGGTATAACAAACTGTTAACCCTAAAAACTACCAGGCCTACGTGGCGCGCATGCCGAGTAATTAATAAGCCAACTACGTCCTTCAATTGTATGCGGGGGGTGCCAACTCGTCGGCCGAGCTCGGCTGATGAGTAAAATGTGTTGATGTTTCATTGAGCGCGCTGCTGACTTCTTGATCTTGCGATTGCAACCGAGGAAGGAATACGCCTCGGCCTTCGGGTTCTAGAGCTTGAAGAGAAGGCTGCTAGTTCTGCGAAGTTCAATATCAAATTCGGCTTTCAATGTGCCGAATGTAGTAATCTGTAACACCTCACTTTGCCGAGATGGCTGATGAGATGATCTCTGCCAATAAGGATTCAAAAATCCTTCTCGATCGAGACTTGGATAGATAACCAGTCGGTCTCGACGTAATGTTGTTTATCCAAACTGAAGGTGCTCCGGGAACGGCTGATTCTACGGCAATAATGTTGTTTATCCAAAACTGAAGATGTCACCGGTTGCCTGCACGGTGCTGTTTATCCAAACTGAAGATGTCACCGGTTGCCTTCACAGTGCTGTTTATCCAAACTGAAAGTGTGTTGGCGGAAAAAGAAAATAAAAAAAATTTCAAGACGTTTGAGAGGTTTGCACAGGGTATTTTGTGTATTGACTTGAAGAGGTCCTTCTCGTTGCTACTGCCTCTGTATTTCTAGGGTTGATGTACTTGCTTGGCATGGCCAAATAATTTTGTAGTCCAGTTGCAACTCTATTTCGCGAAACCGAAATTAATCCGCGTCAGAGACCAAGGCATATCCTTTATATAGATGTTCGTGATTTTCCAAACCTCATAAAAGCCTATCCAAATAAAAAGTTCTTATCATCACATCCTAGCCTACCTAGGCTTGTCATCATTATCCAAGACCATTATTTTCTTTTTAATTAGCCCCTTATCTTAGTGAGTGCAGCCATGCATGCCACATGCTTTCTTCTAACTTAGAGCAACTTCAGCGTAGGAGCCCTCCCCTCAGGCTATTCACTATTTAATCTACCCACTGAACAGTAATTGCCCTTAATGAACAGTAGCTACCTTTTGCATCTTCAACGTTGCACTTGAATAGTCCTGGCAATAGGCAATAAAATATTAGTTTTTTTTAAAATAATACAAAATAATTTTATTTATAATGTCGGATAGGATTTTTAATCGGTCTCGTTATACTATTTTCTATTAAAAAATTATTTTTATTATTTTTACTTTTTCTTTTCACAAGGTGCAGCACACCATTCCAAAATCTTTTTTTTTTTTTTTTTTCTTCTTTTCACATGGTGCCAATGCACCATTATTTTTCTTCTTCTTTTCACATCCAAAAGCAACCAAACCCGGCCAGTTTTTGTTTCCCCAGAAATGCAGAGGAAGAGAAAAAGGATGATAACAAATCAAAACCCCCCTCCGATTCGACCTCTCCCACTCCGATTCCTTGTGGGTTTTTTCCTACTTCCCTCACAACCCCACCGATCGATCTGCTCCCGAAGAAAAATCAGCCGCTGCCATGTTTCTGTTCGACTGGTTCTATGGCGTCCTCACCTTCCTCGGGTTGTGGCAGGAGGCCAAGATTCTGTTTCTGGGCCTCGACAATTCCGGCAAGACGACCCTCCTCCACATGTTGAAGGATGAGGTTTGACTCTCTTTCTCTCCCTCCTCGAATCGAATGGTACCCGGAAGAGTTCGAGAAATGCAGAGGAGATGATGGCTGACGTCAGCCTTGCGTCACATGCCCTTCGGGCTCTCGGGCTGGCAACTCTTGCCAAGCCTCTCCCTCGGACCCGCTTGGGCTCCATCGCCAGCACACGATGGACCAAGTTGCTCGGGCTTCTGGCATTGTTTGAGAGCCAGTCCACCAAGCTATTGCCCACGGTGGAACTGCTCTTACACGCAATCCATGCAAATTTTATCACCCATTTACTAGAATATGCCGTTGCATGCAACCTCCTTTATTATTTGATTAGTCGCCAAACTTGATAATCATCCTGCCATACCCGACTTCTTTCATGACAGTCATGCTATCTTTCCACGAAATTGCAGCAGTATTAAACCACATGGTATTGTATCATAACGACTTTATCACCCAAATGTGTTTTCGATAATTTAATATATTATTAAGAGATAATTATTATGATAAAAATCATAATATTATTCCATAATAATAATTAAAATTATCTTAACGTAGTCACCTAACGGTTTAGAATTTTGTTCACTCAACAATTTCGATCGTTCGGACCGATTACGTAATTTTGGGTCCACACACAAATGCATCTAATAGATCTATCGGTGCCTAGCACCACCCAAAAAGCTCAAAAATATGGATATGTTTGAGAAAAAATTGAGTCCGTTAAGTTTTTATGTGGCTCCCCAAATTGGTCGTCTTTTCAATCAAGGCTGCAGATAATGTGACCATCTCCTCTTACACGTGGTCTATTTGAGACCAAAACTTTTATGTTTTAGCTCGTCATATGTACATGAAGCAATATGTATGAACAAGAAAAAGCTTACAGATATCGTTTGAAAACTTCCAAATATATATGTAAGCTTCTTTAGCAATTAGTTTTTTTCTTTTCCTTATAGAGTCATGGGTGATTTTTATGAAGAAAGTTGAACCCTGAAATTAATTGGTAATATTGAAAGTAGCTTAACTTATTTATAAATTCATGCAAGTTTAATGTTTCTTCTTCTATGAACGTGGGATTCATTCTCAATGTGTGTGAGGATATAAAGGTAAAAATGTTTAACCCAATAAAAAGAGATCAATTTATTTATAAGCCCATAAAGTCCCTCATCTGATCAAGATGAGATTCATTCTCAATGAGTGTGAGGATCTGAAGGTAAAATAATTCAATAACTGTGAAAAGAGAAACCTTGCAAGGACTTATAAGAGATTGGGCTACTTCTTATATTACCAATTGGTTTTATGGGGAAACCTTAACTTTCTTCATAGTATCAGAGTAAGTTGCCTCATGTGTAAAGTCCAACAGCCACACATGCTCTACGTCACTTAATTCGTGTAAGCACGAACTTGACTTGAAAATTCGTCACAGATAAAAGAGAATGGAAAGATACGAAGGTAAAAGAGTATCACATGCTCACTCTATACATTGTATACAGGGATGACCCTACCTTCTATAAACACAGAAACGAAGACCACACGACGTACATTTTCTTTTCCTGGATAGGGTAGACGAAGAACTATGATGCTGGTGAGTGAAACCTCTGTTTTGCAACCTTTGGCCTTCACTCTGCTGGCCATTTTCCTCATTCTCCTATACAGATGGTACTCCTCCGCGACAACCACCAACAAAGCCCCTTCACCACCTTCTCCACCGAAGCTCCCAATCATTGGGAACTTGCACCAAGTAGGGTTGCACCCTCATCGCTCGTTTCAAGCCTTGTCTCAACGCCATGGCCCCCTCATGCTTCTTCACTTTGGAAGTGTCCCAGTCCTAGTTGTATCCTCAGCTGAGGCTGCCCGTGAGATCATGAAAGTCCATGACATCACATTTTCTAACCGCGCCAAGTCCACCATCGTTGAGAAGCTTCTGTACAACTACAACGACGTTACATTTGCTCCTTATGGTGAGTACTGGAGGCAGGTAAAAAGTATATGCGTCTTAAATCTTTTGACCAACAAAAGAGTTCGGTCTTTTCGCTCGGTGAGAGAAGAGGAAACCATATCCATGATCAGAAATATAAAGCAATCGTCATCATCACTTCAGAATTTAAGCGAAATGTTTGTCAGGCTTACTAATGATGTGGTATGTAGAGTGGCTATGGGAAGGACGCACAATGGTGGAGAAGGTGGGAGGATGTTTACGGAGCTTTTGGGGGAGTTTATAGAATTATTGGGAATTATCGACATCGGGGACTATATCCCGTGGCTTTCTTGGTTGCGCCATGTAAATGGTTTGGTGGCCAAGGTAGACAAGGTAGCTAAGCAGTTTGATGACTTCATAGTTGGAGTTATTCAAGAGCATATGAGATGTAGTTCAAAGAGTGAAGATGATGAGAAGAATGATTTTGTCGACGTCTTGCTTGCAGTTCAGAAAGAAAACTTGTCTGGTATTCCTATTGATACAGTTACTATAAAAGCTCTCATCCTGGTAACCCTCTCTCTCTCTCTCTCTCTCTCTCTCTCTCTCTACCTACTTTATAAGTTAGAGGCTAATGTCTTAGTCAACACATTTCATTCTTGTAGGATATGTTTGCTGCTGGTACGGACACATCCTTTGCATTCCTAGAGTGGGCAATGACTGAGCTTTTAAGGCATCCAAGGGTCATGAACAAATTGCAGAAAGAAGTAAGGGGAATAGTCGGAAGCAAAACAGACGTACCCACGGAGGAAGATTTGGTCGAAATGCACTACTTGAAGGCGGTGATAAAGGAAACTCTTCGATTACATCCACCACTTCCATTACTAGTGCCCAGGTTGTCGACCCAAGACGTGGAAATAAATGGTTACAACATCAAAGCCAAGACACAAGTCATCATCAACGCATGGCACATTGGAAGGGATCCCAAGGTCTATGACAAACCAGAAGATTTCGAGCCAGAAAGGTTCTTGAATAGCGACATAAATTATAAAGGGACTGACTTTCAGTTGATTCCCTTCGGAGCTGGTAGGAGGATGTGCCCTGGAATTCAGTTTGCCATGGCAATTAATGAGATTGCCTTAGCAAGTGTTGTGCACAAGTACGATTGGGAATTGCCTAGCGGAGCAAGTGTGGAGGATTTAGACATGACTGAATCTACTGGTTTAACCGTACATTTAAAAAATCCTCTCAAAGCTGTTGCTATTCCATATTCATATTGAAAGATGGATCTAAGAAAATGAAATTCATAGTCCTCCGTATATGTTTGTTATCAAAATAAAATTGGCGATCCTCAAGTTTAACTACCAGATATTCTGGGTTGTTCTGAAATTTTTGTACTTTGGGTGTTGAAGTTGTGCTGTGTGAATCCACTTATGTGTTGTTAGTTTACAGTCGTTGCGAAATGGGGCTCCGTGGGTTGCACGCTATGTATTTGGTTGAATGCCAGACTCAATGTGTGATCTTAGGCACCTTCAGTAATGCTTTGTCAATATGTTTAACAGTATTAGAAGCAATGCTTAGCTTTAGTGTAAGAGTTTCTGGGTCTTCCTGTTAGCAGTGCAGGTTCATGGTGTATGGTAAAGCGCGATCAGAGTGCCGTGGTTTTCATAGACGAATCCATCTTTGGCTCAAGACGAGCATTTTTTCACTTGTAGTTATGGGTGCAAGGACAGCTCTTTGGGTTTTGAAATAGCTAGTAATGGTGAAATGTTGAAATCTCATATCAACACTCACTGCCATATTTCCCATTTGAATCTACGAGAAACCAGACTAGTTTGATTTTGAATTGCGGATTTATTATTTCCTTCATGAGGTCAGGTTGAAACCCAACTCTTCAAATACACAATGGTGTTTTCCTTATTCATTGTTTCCTGTGTTAAATGCCGAACCACATTACAGGTATGCTGTGGTTTTGCATGCTTGTTTATCAGAGTACATTTGGAATGAATTCCTTCTAGACTGCACATCTTTATTTCTGTTTAACTACGTATGCAATGAACATATGTCTTTGTTTATTGGAATTACAAGCGACTCGGTGAATTTTCAGGTATTTAATGTTATTCGAAAGCAAGACTGGTACAAACCGGATGTCTATCTGTATAAGGACTTAATTATTGCATTAGCAAGATCTAAGAAAATGCAGGATGTTATGCGACGGAAGTTATCAGGGGTTTTTCCTTCATGAAAAAGGAGGATCTGTTTCCTGATTCTCAAACATATACGGAAGTTATCAGGGGTTTTTTGAACTCTGGTTGTCCTGCAGATGCAATGAACATCTGTGAGGACATGAAGCAGTCTCCAGATCCGCCGGAGGAGCTGCCATTCCGGATTTTGTTGAAGGGACTTCTGCCACACCCCCTTTATAGAAACAGAGTCGAGCAAGACTTTGAGGAGCTGTTTCCCGAACAGCATGTGTACCATCCTCCGGAAGAGATATTTGGCATGCGCAGCTGAGGTCTGCATTCTATGCTTTTCTCCTACTTCAATCTGTTGTAGAATTTAGCATGCGCTTCTCGCCACACAGATGTTATATTGATTTCATCGCGCCTAAAAGTAATATGGTTTCAGGGCTTCAATCTCTTTCTTCATTGGAGGGGTTCGTTGTATCCCAACTGATTATAGGGTCATGGATTGCCTGCTAGTCGGCCAACATATAAACAATCGACAACGGACCTGTCTTGCTGGAGATGGTCTTCGTTTGGTGCTTTCTGCCGTGTCGTGAAATCGGAGTCCTAGCAGTTGAAGGAAAAGAAGACGAACAAGTTTGCCTTGGATTTGGGTGTCCTAGCTTTCTGATTTCTAAATTCATTTGGGTTTTCTGATCTTTCATGTCGATCTCTGTTGAATTGTTGTTGGGTTAATTTTCATTTGATGGGTTAGTGTATTGGATTGCCATCTTAAACCCTAGATTTTGCTTCATTTGAAATTTACAACTCTAATTGGGGTTGGATTTTCGGAATATCTTCCATTTCTGTTTTTTTGCGCTGAATTTCAGTAATTTTCCTTCATATTTTGGGAAATTTCCTTGAGATTTGGGAAATTTTCATCTTGTCATTTGTTTCTTTGATCTTTGAAGGGTTTTTTTTTTTTTTTTTTTTTTTTTTTCCTGATATGAATTTTTGAAGCATAAAAGTCTGTGTGAATTCATTGATTTTGATGTTGAAATAAATCTTTGAAGTATTTTTTCTGATAACATATCTATGCTGGTTATATGGTAAAAGCAAATTCGTAATTCTGATCTGGTCGATACATACTTATGCTGGCATTCAATTAACATAATCATATTATTTGCTGTGTGTTTGTGTACAATGTGAAGAATATATTTAGGTTTTGATCTTACTAATACATACATACGTTAGTCATTTTCCCAAACCAAACTGAATAGTGTCTATTATATAAATAATGGGTATTTTGCAATTTAGGATTTGATTGTGGGTTGATTAATATACCATGTTGTTGTATGAAATTCCTTGTTGTGATTGTTTAAGTTCATTTTTTACTAATTTTTATTATCCAGCTTCTTAGTCCTACATTTTATCAAACATTTTAATAAATCAGTTCAATTTAGTCTAGTCTAAATTAATTCGGCTTAGTTTCTAAAACTAGTCTAATCCGAGATAATTCGATTCCACAAATGCATCCTAATAGATTTATCCGTGCCTAGTACCATCCAAAAAGCTCAGAAATATGGATATGCTGAAGAAAAAATTGAGTCCGTTAAGTTTTATATGGGGAGGAGAATTCTCTACTCTTCTATTCTCTTCCCCTTCTATCCTCTTATCTCACACATTGATTTTTATCTTATTATTTCTATAAAAAAATTAATATAAGATGTTGACGTACTTAATCATAACCGTTCCAATAAAAGAGCATGGAAGAGTAAAAAGATTAGGATGATAGAGAATCATCCTCTTTTACGTGTGCCTCTCCATATTGGCTGTCTTTTCAATCAAAGCTCAGATTACGTGGACCATCTCCTCTTACACGTGGCCTATTTGAGACCAAGAACTTTTATGTTTTAGCTTGTCATATGTACCACGAAGCAATTTGTATGAACAAGAAGACTTCCAAATATGTATGTAATGTTGTAAAAGTAGTGGGATGAAAGCCCACATGAGAAGACTTTAGGATAGTAATATATTTGTTTTTATCTTAAGTTTTGAAAAATGCTAGCGTAGTAGTTTGTTATTATGCGAAGATTTTCAAAGAAGCAATCACTTTATATTGTACTTTGTCGTAGATGTAACCTTATATAAAGAGTATTTCGTGTGTAATTGCAACACACAGCTAAGAAAAGAAGCAAGGCAATAATATCAGTATCCCTCATTTCCTCATTCCTGCAATCTTTTGTGTTATAGTTACGAAACTAAATAGTGTGATATCTAGCATAGGGATAGGTAAAATACCCTTGGGTTTAAGTAACCGCAGTTGCCTGCCTATTTAAAATTCACGGTTACGGTTATGGGTAACTATTTAGACAAACAAACGGTTATGGGTATAACCGTTTATCTGTGAAATTTAAATGGACGATTATGGGTATCACCCGTGGTTATAACGGATATCAATTGGTTATGGTTAATACTCGCGGTTATAACGAGTATCTATTTACTTATTTATTTTTGTTTTTTACTTTGAAGTTTATTTTTTTTATTTTTTTTATTTTTTTTTTACTGAGGATAGTGTGCATAATGAGCCTCGATAAAAACCTTACCGGGGATTTCAACCTATTATTGGTGATTCTAATTCAATTTATGCATATGGGTGTGTGAAAAATCATGAAATGTAAACATTCTGTTTATGCATATTGATGAATGGTGATACTAACTCAATTGATTTGGTACTCCGTTTTTGTTTGCTTTTGTTTGCCTTTCTTTATTCATTTTTTTCTGATAACTAAGTGTACAATGTAAACCTTCTGCAGTCACTTACCTCTGTTAGATTCATGCCAATTGATGTCGATGTTCCTTAATGGGATACTAATTCAATTTATACATTCAATTTATACATTTCTTTTATAGGCCTCTTTTGGCGACAACGAGTCGATGAGACTTTGTGATTGAATGTGCTAAAACATTAGTATTCGAAAGTGTTTAGTTTCGGAATATTTTGGAGCTTTGAATCACCTAGTATTCAAGATAATGACTACTTTTTGTTTTTAGAAGCTTGTAATCATATAGATTATAATTAAAGACCTACTTAGGTGTAGTAGAAAAATATCGTTCATAAACTATTATTTCAATTATTGGAATTGTATGAGAACTTAAATGATTAAAATAGGGAAATGCATGCTAAAATGGACTTATAACGGTGTTTAATTGCCAGAAATCGAAAATTATGACAAAATTTTCTTTTGTAATTTTCAAGTTGTTAGGAAAAAAAACCATGTGGGCGGGTGAAAAAATGTGTAAATGGGGGAAAAAAAAGGATAAATTCAAAATTGAGTAAATGGTTATGGTTAAATGGGTAAACGGTTATGATTAAATGGTTACACGGTTATGGGTATGCTTAATCGTTTATAAACGGTTATGGGTATGGGTATAACCATTTATGCAATTATCCAACAGGTAAACAGTTATGCAGGTATAAACATAAACAATTATGGGTAAATAACCGTGGTACCTGCCCGTCATAACCGTTGCCTATCCCAAATCTAGCACCCACTTCTCTTCTGTCCTTGGTAAAGGTTATGTCTCTAACTTTTCTCTATTTATAACATGTAAGCTTCTTTAGCAATTAGTATTTGTTTTTGCCTTATAGAATCATGGGTGATTTTTATAAAGAAAGTTGAAGTTTCACTATGAAATTATTTGGTAATATTGGGAATAACTTGATTTATTTATAAGTCTACGCATGTTCAAAGTTTCTTCTTCTATTAACATGGGATTCATTCTGAACTGTGTGAAGATGTGAAGGTAAAAAAGTTTCATCCAATAAAAGGAGACCAATTTATTTATAAGCCCATAAAGTCTCTCATCTGATCAAGGTGAGATTCGTTCTCAACACATGTGAGGATATAAAAGTAAAATAATCCAACAGCGATGAAAGGAGAAACCTTGCAAGGACTTATAAAACGTTGATATTGCCAATTGGTTTTATGGTAGAACCTCAACTTTCTTCATGGTATCAGAGTAGATTGCCCCATGTGTAAAGCCCAATAGCCACATATGCTCCACGTCACTTAATTCGTGTTAGCACGTAGTTGGCTTCAAAATTCAGAACACATGAGAAATAATGAAAGGATATGAAGCTAAAAGAGTGCCACGTCCTCACCCTTTACATTGTATACTGGGATGAACTTACCTTATATAAACACAGAAACGAAGACCGCACAACACACATTTTCTTTTCCAAGATAGGGAAGAAGTAAGAACTATGATGCTGGTGAGTGAAACCTCCTCTAATTTGCAACCTTTGTTCTTCACTCCGTTGGCCATTTTCCTCATCCTCCTTTACAGATGGTACTCCTCCGCTACAACCACCAACAAGACCCCTTCACCACCTTCTCCACCAAAGCTCCCAATTATTGGGAACTTGCACCTAGTAGGGTTGTACCCTCACCGCTCGTTTCAAGCCTTATCTCAACGCCATGGCCCTCTCATGCTTCTCCACTTTGGAAGAGTCCCAGTCCTAGTTGTATCTTCAGCTGAGGCTGCCCGTGAGATCATGAAAACCCATGACCACACATTTTCTAACCGTCCCAAGTCCACCATCGTTGAGAAGCTTCTGTACAACCACAAAGACGTTGCATTTGCTCCTTATGGTGCGTACTGGAGGCAGGTAAAAAGTATATGCGTCTTAAATCTTTTGACCAACAAAAGAGTTCGGTCTTTTCGCTCAGTGAGAGAAGAGGAAACCAAATCCATGATCAACAAGATAAAGCATTCGTCATCATCGCTTCTGAATTTAAGCGAAATGTTTGTAAGGCTTGCTAATGATGTGGTATGTAGAGTGGCGCTGGGGAGGACGCACAATGGTGGAGAAGATGGGAGGATGTTTACAGAGCTTTTAAGGGAGTCCATAGAATTATTGGGAATTATCGACATCGGGGACTATATCCCGTGGCTTTCTTGGTTGCGCCATGTCAATGGTTTGGTGGCCAAGGTAGACAAGGTGGCTAAGCAGTTTGATGACTTTATAGGTGGAGTTATTCAAGAGCATATGAACTGTAGTTCAAAGAGTGAAGATGATGACCGGAATGATTTTGTCAAAGTTTTGCTTGCAGTTCAGAAAGAAAACTTGGCTGGTTTTCCTATTGATATAGCTACTGTAAAAGCTCTCATCTTGGTAACCCTCTCTCTCTCTCTCAACTTTAGAAGTTAGAGGCTAATGTCTTAATGAACACATTTCATTCTTGTAGGATATGTTTGCTGCTGGTACGGATACATCATCTACATTCTTAGAGTGGGCAATGACTGAGCTTTTAAGGCATCCAAGGGTCATGAACAAATTGCAGAAAGAAGTAAGGGGAATAGTCGGAAGCAAAACAGATGTACTCACGGAGGATGATTTGGTCGAAATGCCCTACTTGAAGGCGGTGATAAAGGAAACTCTTCGATTACATCCACCACTTCCATTACTATTGCCCAGGTTGTCGACCCAAGACGTGGAAATAAATGGTTACAACATCAAAGCCAAGACACAAGTCATCATCAACGCATGGCACATTGGAAGGGATCCCAAGGTCTATGACAAACCAGAAGATTTCGAGCCAGAAAGGTTCTTGAATAGCGAGATAGATTATAAGGGGACTAACTTTCAGTTGATTCCGTTCGGAGCTGGTAGGAGGATCTGCCCTGGAATTCATTTTGCCATGGCAATTAATGAGATTGCCTTAGCAAGTGTTGTGTACAATTACGATTGGGAATTGCCTAGCGGAGCAAGTGTGGAGGATTTAGACATGACTGAATCTCCTGGTTTAACCGTACATAGAAAAAATCCTCTCAAAGCTGTTGCTATTCCATATTCATATTGAAAGATGGATATAAGAAAATGAAATTCATAGTCCTCCGTATATGTTTATTTATCAAAATAAAATTAGCGATCCTCAAGTTTAACTACCAGATATTTGATTTAGTTTATAGCTGTGGATTGCGTCAGTCACTTTACCAATGTAGAACGTATATCTTTTAAGGAAAACTAATGAAAAGAGTTTGAAAAGTTTTAGTTTTGATAAAAAATCATGTTATAAGTTTTGTTTAATGATTAGTACAAGACTCATATTAAAGTAGTCCAACTAAAAATGGCTAAACTATAATAAATTATGATTTGTCGATTTTAACCCTAACAGTTTTTAGGTTGAGTTGCAAATTTTCGTCGTTAATGGAGTTCATCATTGTTTTGCAGACCTTCTTCTTTTTCTTTGAAACAAATATATAGATCCTCGTGTTATTTAATTTATATTTTGTATTATTTCATAGTGTATTCGAGATACTGTTTTTCAAATTTTCATCGTTAGTGGAGTTCATCGTTTGTTTCTCCAGAAAATAAATTTGAGATCTGCATGCTATTCAATAATAACGACGTGTCACTGTTTCTGGACTGTAAAAATAAACTGTTTCTAGATTTTAAGTAATATTGTTTCTTAAATCTAAGCCACTGTTTCTGGAATTTAAGTCATTGTTTCTGAATCCAAATGAAATAGACACATTGTATCTTAAACGTAAGCTAGAAAAGAAATAGTGAAATTTACTGTATTTAGATTCAAAGCAAAATATGCATCATGTTTCTTAAATATAATCAACTGATGCATGAAAGAAAAGAAACAATCAAAGGTTAAAACATAGACTGTTTCTGGAATTTGAGTCACTGTTTCTGGAATTTAAGTCACTATTTCTGGATTTTGATTCTTTTCTTTCTAGATATAATGTTTGTTTGTGCACAGACAAAACAAACACTGTATCTGATTTTTTTTTTCGATGAATGCTTCATTTTTCAACTTTGATTTGAACTTTAATTTGGTTGTTTTTGAAATGGGGGAATTCGATTTGATAGGAAGACAGTGAGTTATTATTGCGATTTCATGCTGGGGTGAGGTTGGTGAAAAGTCAAGACATATTAAATCATTTAGGGATATTTACAGAAGTGTAGATTTGTAGTGGGTTGAGCTTGTAAGTTTAACTCGTGAACAATAGTTTTGGATGATTTTTTATTGAACTTTGAGCCATTTTGGTTAAATAACATTTTGGGATGATTTTTGGTTAAATATTTGTTGTCCCAAGCTGTTTTCATTAAATCTCCCTATCTTTTAATGAAGAGGTTATGGACTTGCACCTAAACCACAACACAAATTCCCCCACATCCTCTGCACCCTCCACCACCGCTGCTTCTCAATTTTGTGAAGAAAACAGCACAATGCTTAACCTTCTTGAACCTCTACCACTGAACATGAAGTCAAGCAATGACTCCATTCCTTCTCGACGGAGGATTAGGAGGAGGAGACGGGGATAGGTTCGACGGAAGCAGATGTTGTGGGTGGGTTCAAAGAAGGCAAAGATTGAAGGAGGAGAGAAGGTGGGTTCGATGGAGGCAAAAGTTGGAGGAGGATAGGGTTAGCCAGATTTGTAACTGAAGAGGTAATAGAGGAAGAAGATGGTGAATAAACACACAAGCACATAAGACGCACAAGTGCAGCAGACACGCAATTTCTCCTCTTTCTTCTTCTTTTTTTTTTTTTTTTTTTTTTTTAATTTTTAATTTTTTTTTTAAACAGGACTATGATGCCGATGAACAAAACATCCTGGTCTTCGCAACCTTTGGCCTTCGCATATATAGCTGCCGATTTTCCTAATCGGAGCATTTGTGTATGTCTGTAATGTTTCTTTTGCGGAACTTAGTTGGTCAATGACTAATAAAATAAAGCGTCCTCCCAAACACTATACGAACTAGCCCTCTTTCGAGGGATTCCTACTAGATCCTCTTTGTGAGAATTCCGGAAATCCTCAAATCACATCTATTTTTTATTTAAAATTAAATATAAATAGTATCTGAAAAAAAAAAACTGACCGCACGATATACGATGAACGAATCTGATTAAAGAATTTCCTGAATCCTCATAAAAAGGATAATGATCCTCTCTCCCCTCTTTCCCCAAAATACCACTAATTTAATTTCTTTCCATGAAGTACAATATGAATAGTAAGTTAAGGGTGCTTTGGGTTAAAAATGACTCAAGAGAGTGTATTTCTATATTAAAACCATTTTCAGTTGGCGAGTTTGTAGAAGAAGTCTCTTTGTTTCGCTCCCGACGCAAGATACTGTTATCTCCCTCTAAAATCATGTCATGAGTTTATTTACTAACTATAATTTAATTTAGTCTTTATGAAAAAGAAAAATAATTAAAATATTGGGGAATACAATTAGGAAAATTTCAACAATTGTTTAATTGATAGGATATCGAGAAAGAAATAAATGGTAATTTTATTATGAATCATTTAGCTATTATTCTTTTCTTTAAAGATTTAATTAAATGTATAAGTAACCTTAGTTACAAGATTTTAGAGAAGAGATAATGGTTATCTGAGATTAGAAAGATGAGCAAAATGCGCTCTTGTAAAAAAAATTATTGTTCTAAAAATCTTTGTCTAATGTCGCCTAGGCCCCGCCTAAGCGCTAGACGATTGGTCACTACCCCGATTAATCCTTAGGCGTTTGAAAATTAAGAAATGACACCTAGACCTACTAAGGGTTGGTTTGTATTGTTGTGCTTTGAAAAAAAAAGCTGCTTCTGTTGTGCTGTGAGAATAAGCAGCTGTGAAATAAAGCAGCAGAGTGTTTGGTAAACTTTTTTGTAAAAGAGCTTTTGAAAAAAAAAAAAAAAAAAAAAAGGTAGTATTATAGTGTTTGGTAAACTTTTATGCAAAACAGATGTGAAAAAAAGCCGGTTTTTCAAAGCTGGGTTTTGCAGCTTCTTGTTTTTGGTTTTTTTTTTCACCCAAAACTGTGAAAAAAAGCTAAGGCTGAATGTTTGCCAAACACAAAAACAGCTTCCAGCTTTTTTTGATACTAGCTTTTTTCAGAATCACCTCAGTACCCAACCAGGCCTAAGACCTCCCCTAGATTGCTTAGGCAGCTGCCTAGCTCACCAAGACCCGCCTAGGTTGCGACTCACTTGGACAGAAAATAGATAACTTTTATTTTGCATTTTATTCTTTTCAATAAATTGTAAGAGATTTATTAAATACTTAAATGAACACATATTATATGCTTGTTTCCTATGTTTTCATTATGTTCCAATAGCTCAAAATATATATGTCATTCTATTTTGTAGTTTATGATAAAATTATATATATTTTAAGTTTAAATAGACACTTATTTACACAAAAATCTACATAATCGTCTAAACACTAGGCCCCAGCCCACCGCTTATGTGACATCCCACATCGCCCAGGAGAGTGATCCTTATATGTATATTCCCATCCCTACTTAGCACGAGGCCTTTTGGGAGCTCACTGGCTTCGGGTTCCGTAGGAACTCCGAAGTTAAGCGAGAAGGGGGCTAGAGCAATCCCATGATGGGTGACCCACTGGGAAGTTGCTCGTGAGTTCCCAAAAACAAAACCGTGAGGGAATGGTAAGCCTAAAGCGGACAATATCGTGCTACGGTGGTGGAGCGGGCCCGGGAAGTGATCCGCCCCGGGCCGGGATGTGACAAATTGGTATCAGAGCCAATCCCTGGCCGGAAATGTGCCGACGAGGACGTCGGGCCCCTAAGGGGGGTGGATTGTGACATCCCACATCGCCCAGGGGAGTGATCCTTATATGTATATTCCCATCCCTACTTAGCACGAGGCCTTTTGGGAGCTCACTGGCTTCGGGTTCCGTAGGAACTCCGAAGTTAAGCGAGAAGGGGGCTAGAGCAATCTCATGATGGGTGACCCACTGGGAAGTTGCTCGTGAGTTCCCAAAAACAAAACCGTGAGGGAATGGTAAGCCCAAAGCGGACAATATCGTGCTACGATGGTGGAGCGGGCCCGGGAAGTGATCCGCCCCGGGCCGGGATGTGACAGCTTAACTAACACCTAACGTCTTTTAGGGCCTTAAAAAAACAACTAAAGCCAATTTCAATCTATGAAAAATTTATCATGCACTTTATAGTTTCTAAATTAAAAATATATATTTATAACAAGTGTATAAATATCACCGACCAACTCGTTCCCTTCATCACCCTCACTGCGGATCACCAACTCGTCCCCTTTACCAAACCTCCAATGGCGACTCGTGCATTTTGGCGATCAAAGTTCGCATTTTTCTCTTCAATACTCCTTCAAAACCTGAAAACGACGCCCATCAAGTCGACCCCAATGCTTCTAAAATCCACGGAACTTGAACTCGAGTCCTGGAGATCCATTCGTGGGCTGAGGCTGTATCACGACGGGAGCCCCAGAGGACCGCTCTGGAGGGGCAAAAAGCTGATCGGAAAAGAAGCGCTTTTCGTAATCTCGGGTTTGAAGCGGTTCGAGGACGACGAAGAGAAGCTCGAGAAGTTTGTAAATGCCCGCGTTTTGAGACTGTTGAAGATGGATATGATTGCTGTTCTCACTGAGCTCGAGCGCCAGGAAGAAGTCGCTTTGGCAATTAAGGTATCGAATTTCTGTGATTAAATTTTGTGAATTTTTTGCATTTGATCTTCTGGGTTGTTCTGAAAGTTTTGTACTTTGGATGTTGGAGTTGTGCTGTGTGAATCCACTTCTGTGTTAGTTTACAGTCGTTGCGAAATGAGGCTCCGTGGGTTGCACGCTATATATTTGGTTAAATGCCTGACTCAATGTGTGATCTTGGGCACCTTCAGTAATGCTTTGTCAATATGTTTAACAGTATTAGAAGCAACGCTTAGCTTTATTGTAAGTGTTTCTGGCTCTTCCTGTTAGTAGTGCAGGTTCATGGTGTATGGTAAAGGGTGATCGGAGTGACGTGGCTTTCTTGGCCAAATCCATCTTTGACTCAAGACGGGCATTTTTTCACTTGTAGTTATAGGTGCCAGGACAGTTCTTTGGATTTTGCAATAGCTAGTAATGGTGAATTGTTGAAATCTCATTCATGAGAGTCAAGACGACCATATCAATACTCACTGCCATATTTCCCATTTGAATCTACGAGAAACAAGACTAGTTTGATTTTGAATTGCGGATTTATTATTTCCTTCAAGAAGTCAGGTTGAAACCCAACTCTTCAAATACACAATGGTGTTTTCCTTATTCATTGTTTCCTGTGTTAAATTCCAAACAACATTACAGGTATGCTGTGGTTTTGTAGACTTGTTTATCCGAGTACATATAGGCCATTATTTGGAATGAATTCCTTATAGACTGCACAGCTTTATTTCTGTTTAACTACATATGCAATGAACATATGTCTTTGTTTATTGGAATTACAAGCAACTTGGTGAATTTTCAGGTATTTAATGTTATTCGGAAGCAAGACTGGTACAAACCGAATGTCTATCTGTATAAGGACTTAATTATTGCATTAGCAAGATCTAAGAAAATGGAGGATGTTATGCTACCGTGGGACAGCATGAAAAAGGAGGATCTGTTTCCTGATTCTCAAACATATACGAAAGTTATCAGGGGTTTTTTGAACTCTAGTTGTCCTGCAGATGCAATGAACATTTATGAGGACATGAATCAGTCTCCAGATCCGCCGGACGAGCTGGCATTCCGGATTTTGTTGAAGGGCCTTCTGCCACATCCCCTTTTGAGAAACAGAGTCAAGCAAGACTTTGAGGAGCTGTTTCCCGAACAGCATGTTTACGATCCTCCGGAAGAGATTTGGCATGCGTGGCTGAGGTCTGCATTCTATGCTTTGCTCCTACTTCAATCTGTTGTAGAAATTAGCATGCGCTTCTCTCCACACAGATGTTATATTAATTTCATCGCCGGATTAAAAGTTATCTGGTTTCAGGGCTTAAATCTCTCTCTTCATTGGAGGGCTTCGTTGTATCCCAACTGATTATAGGGTAATGGATTGCCTGCTAAAACCTTTAGGTGGCTTATCCCATACATGTAAAATTGTTATACTTCTTTAGAGCATCAAAGATCGGAGTTCCTGGAACGTAACTTGTCATATTTTGTACATGTTCTTGTAGGCATGTAAACTTTTGACCTGACTATGTTGACAAAGATGAGCACATATGATTGATTGTTGTTTTTGTACCCTTTGTATCTTGGTACTGCTAATCTCCAAGTTTAGGAGGCTGCAGTAATACTTGGGATGCAATGCAGTTGAGGGGCTTTTATGTAAGGAGAACTAGAAAGAACTATAACTTGGTTTTGGGTCGGGTTTAAATTGGATTGGGCCTGACTGAATTTGAATTGGGCTGTCTAAGATAGAAAATTGTCCAGTAACAGTGCTTTGCTAAGAAAATCATTGATTAACAAATTTTTGAAGAAGAATGTTCCGTCTCATTTGAACTTTCTCGTTCTATTTATTTGGCTCTCTTTCTCATTCTACAATGTTGCATGATGGGTTACACCGTTATTTTTTAAGTCGCCCTTGAAAGACCAACTCTGGTAGAAATCAACCAATTCCAAATTCTTTTAGTCATCTAAGATATAGATCAATGTTATGGAAACACTTAAATCTTAACAATATTAAATGAACAATTAATGATTTTTTATTTGATTAATTTTCAACAAAGTTGATCTTTAAAGGTTAAACTAGAAAAGAGACAATTCCAGTCATTGTGCAACATTGCATAATGAAAAAGAGAACCAATAATACATAATGAGAAGATTCGATCGAGATCCTAAGAAAGTCTGGTGTAATTTTTTCCATTCTCAAGTACCCTTATTTTATATTACTTTTAATAAAAAAAGGTTCCCCAAGTCTTATTCCTCAAAAACCAAGAATAACCAATCACATTTTGCTTTCATGTGAATCCTACGCGAATTCCAACTGTCTTTTGATTCTTTTAGTGCAAGTAGACATTCGAATGAGAATAATTCGTATTTCTTGCCTTTCCATTCAAAGTAAAGTGAAAATACTACTTTTCTTTTACACTTTTACTCATTTACTTTTAAATCGTTAAATTTTTATTTTTTATTTTTTGGTTGAAAACGGGGCATAAATCCAAAGGATAAGGAAAGACTATATAAACATATTACGAGGCCACGAAATTCCAGTTATATCTACAATCGACAACAAGAAGGATGAGCTTGCTAAAAAAGACCGAACTCAAACTGCATGACAAACCCATACAAGCCAAATCATCAGCAACAAAATTATTTTCATGGTAAATACGTCAAATTGCAGAAGACCAACTTGGTGCATAAGTGCATGACAATTCAATACCAAACTTCTTAGAAGGTGATTATCTACTTATGCATTTAAAATCAATTGTAGGGCAAGTGCAGCATCCGATTCAACTATAATCTTCTTAATTCTAGTATTCTACGCAAGCTGCAACCCAATAAAAACACTCCAAACTTCAGCACTTAAAATCTCACCTCGACCAAGATTAGCACAAAAACTAAAGGCCCACATCCCCAACGCGTTTCAAGGACACCGCCAACACCAATGAAATTGGCCACCCCCTTACGACACCATGAACATTAAGCTTTAGCCAACCCTCAAGAGGAGGTTCCCAATGAAGAAAAGTGTGTGTTCGAATGGACCTTATGGAGGAAACCATATTTGCCTGAAGCCAATCTTTCAAATAGACAATAATAATGGATTTGGGATCACTACGGAGAGCAAAATCATGTTCAAAAATACTTTTGTTTCTCTAGTGCCACAAGAACCCGCACACTTGTAAATCCTAGTAAATTATGTGTAGGAATCCTATGAGATTAAGAAGATATTTCCTTGTACAACTTGTATTACTTGAAAAGAAAATTTCTCTCTCATTTGTTAATATAAATAAAGATACAAGAAGAATATCACACTCAAGAATTCCTCAAGCACTTCTCTTCTCTTTGACCGATCTTCCTCTTTCTTCCCTCACTAAATTCATACTCGAACCGTATTTTTCACACTAAAGGACCAAAGCATGGGAATTTTTTGCTGAAGAAATCCAACTGACCTATATGGTAAGCAAAAGTGACACATCCAGCTTTAAAATTAATCACCAAAACCTATACATATTCTTTCAAACCAAATAATTGTACCAACTTTGTCGTAAGCAATCCACTTAGTACAACAAGTCCCACTTCAAACCAAAACCCATATCCAAACAAAATTACATTCATAATACCATGTTCACACAATCTGCCTTTTTCCTATTCATGACATCTCAGGGTTTTGGAATATCTTTCCAACGCAGTACAAGATAGGAATATGATTCCAATCCTCATAAGAACGTCAGATGGAAGCTTGTGTGGAGGTTGGACGCGGCAAGTGGATAATATGTTCTGATATCATTTTAGGATATGAGCATCTACTTTATAGTTTTTACACAATGAGTGCGAAGATTCAAGATCGTTTAGACACTTGTTGCAAGCCCTTCATCTCCCATTGTGAAAACAAAATCACATTATTCATACAAACGGCGAAAATCTAGAACGAACCAGGTTGAACAATTGAATATACAATCAAAGATCCAAATTCAACTGCCAAAGATTCCAGTACATAAAATGCTCCGATTTGCACTTATAACACCACAAAGTTTTATCTAAGATTTTTCTACATGTTCATGAGCTATGGTCCTACATAACACTGGTGGGTTTATTCATGAATCGTGCCTTGATATCAATAGCAAGAGAATGTTGGACCATGAAGCATATCGGACAAAGCAAGGCTTATCTAATTATCCACTTGGTGGGATCAGAAGCTTTCAGATTCATTTCTCCTATCCCTCACTTGAAGTCATCGACTCATATATCCCACAAAATATAATCGAACAATGGGGGCCATTGGGGGAGAGGAATTAAAAGTCGAGTCCAGGCCTAGAGTGCTCGAGAGAGATGAGATGAAGATACCCCACAGTATCAATACAGAAATTGTCATAGTTAGTATGAAAGTTCGGGATTCGATCTATATTTTAAATCAAATTTCGTAAATTAAATGATGTGATTGTTAATTATTGAATTATTAGTTAAATATTGATTCGCATACTTATTTCATATTGATGACACGCAATTTAGTTTAAAATTTTAATCTTCCAAACATTACTCTCGAAATAATATGGCACTACCGTACATCCACTTGGCAAAAGGAGTGGAGCCCACGTGGCACCTATCCATTATGTTTGTGGGGAAAAGATGATTACAGTGTTCAACTAATAAAAAAAAAAAAAAGATGATTATAGTGAGGAAAACAGAAGGGCAAGTTCCAAATCATTTTTGATGAGGAGAAACAAATCTTTGGTTGCATGAAAACGGAAGAGCGTTTCTTTTTCTTGGGGTGATGATGGCACATGAGCGGCACTACATGCAGTACCGTCTTTTATACAGCAAGTGCCTATATAAATTTTGAGTTTTGGATACTCTGTGTGTCATCATCTTCACCCCGTGCTCTCTCTCAACTTTCTGTCTGATTTCTTTCTTCCTCTGCAAATCTTACCTGCTTTGTTTCTTCAACTGGGTTTTTTTCTTGGAAGTTGCTTTTTTGGAAAGTGTTATTTTATTCTGGAGTTGGCTCTTCTGGTTGACTTAGAGAAAGAGAGGAAGTAAAAAATGGAGAGTAACAATAAGAAGCCGGGCAATTCATGTTCCTCATTGACTGCTGATCTTTTTGGTACCAAGGAATCTCCTCCCAAGTCTTCTACTGGGATTTTTGCTTCCATTTTCCCACCTCCATCACAGGTAGTTATGATTCTTCTACTGCGTTCATATTTATGCTTTCTGTCTTTTTTTTTTTTTTTTTTTTTTTTTTTTTTTTTTTTTTTTTTTTAACTTGAGCAATACTGGAAAGGGAGATTCAAATTTGAATACTAAGGGCACACTGCTCCAGTTAATTTGCCTAAGCCCGAGGAGGATTCAGGGTTGATTTAAAATTGAAAGCAGATAAATTGGGAAAGGATGAACTTTATTCATTGGGTGCATATATATGCTTCTTGTTATAATTTTTTATATAATTTCTGGACTTTATGTATAATAGTGAATTGAAAATTGCTTAGAAAGGAAATGTGAAATATTGCAGAGAAATACCAAAAGGGGAAATGAAAAAGTTTTTTGGTTTGTTTAAGCAAAACATGATTTGGGTTCTTAGTGGATTTGTTGGTTAAGTTTTTGTGAGAAGGGGGAAAGCTGACAACCCAAATGAAAAAAGCACTATTTTTCCTCGTAGTGCTCATGGCTCTTTGTATAGCATTATTCTCTAGCTTAGTGGATGGAAAAGTGAGGGGCTTGTGAATAGAGGTGCACAACTGGCCGTCTTTAAGCGGGCTCGTCTTTTGAAGGATCCAGGCCGGTCCGGCCCATTGTACACCTCTGCTTGCTAGTGTTCCATCCACTGAAAGTGTCTTTGGCCACTACTAGATCTTCTGTTGAATATATGCTCTAGTATCTGACATTTTTTACCTGATTTAATTTTAAGGTGGTTGGGAGGAACTCTTCAAGCTCTGAGCTGACAGAATATTGGCAGCAGCAGTCCTTGAGAAATCATGCACGGAACACCAAGCAAGGTACTGCAGGTTTGTATCATGTTGATTTTAGTTTCTTGTATTACTCCTAACTGGAAGAAATCTTGTTTGATAGGCAACATTTCTACTTTGATAGATGTTTAAGTTCTTAGAACCGTACTGTTTAATCTCTGCTACGATTATGTTCCATCGTCATCAGATTCCCTGCATTCTCTAACACTAGCCCCTTGGCACACACTCTACTTTTATAGGTAACAAATTATAACTCACTTTTTGTATGATTAAAACAACCCGACTTTAAGTTACTTGCTTGACTGCCTAATTCTTTTCGACGCTTTCTGGACATATTTTTGTTTTCGTTTTTCAATTTAAGAGTTTGTTAATGTGATATTATATCCATATATAATGAAGGGTCTTCTCTTTTAGCATTTTCATTAACAAAAAGGGCATTTAATGGATTTTTGAATGTTTAACCTTTAACGCTTTCTTTATGTATAAGTATATAGATTATCGTATGTTAGTTTTGCAATTCTCTACAACCTCTTGATGTTGGATATTGAACTTTGTTTTTAAAGCTTATTGCCTCGGCCTTTGCATTTTTCTCGAACTATATAGCTATAAGTAGCGAAGGTGCACGCTATAGCATACCCAACAAGGACCGGAGTTCAGTCCTTCAGGAAGAAAGAGCAGAACCATGTTATCTAAGTTCATCTATTTACTATGGTGGGCAAGAGGTGTATTCCCAGTCCCCAAGGACCCATGCCTCTGGATCCTATCCTATAGTGAGTCTTGATGAGTTGATCACATAATATACAGACTTGTACCGTAATATTAACGCTATCAGCATGATTAACGGATAAAAGGATATGAAAAACTTATTCTGTTTGTTACTCTGACTGAATTAGTTCAAGAAAGATGCGGGAGAAGATGATCCAAATGGAACCAACTCGAACAGTGCCGCCCGAGGAAATTGGTGGCAAGGTACTGATATTGGAGATGGCATTAGTTGTATTAATAATTTAGAGCTACATTGTAGAGGAGATCAGCGTATGAACTTCTGACTTGCGTTTCTGCAGGTTCGCTCTATTATTAGGATTTTCCCTTCACTGTCCATATGAATTCTTCATCTATTTTTCAAGGTATATTCATTCACTCTTAGATCAATTTCTCGAAACAATTCTCTTATTACTTCAACAATTTAATCAGATCAGAACGTCTCTTAGCATTGCGTTTTCTCCCTTTCACAAGATAAATAGTCACAATATATTTTCCTCTTTTCAATTTATATGAATTCATGAAGCCTGGCATACTGTAAAGATATCACGTAAGGAGCTGATGTAAGAAGATTTTATGTTTTGCAGGAATTCACTGGGCCTGGGGTTTAAGTATGGAAGTGTAATATAAATAAGTGGCTGATGTGCGCATTGGTTGCAAAAGATGCTGGACAGGAAGTGCAAGCTTTTATGTCGGTATGGTCAACTGTTTCATTGGACTTTTTATCAAGAAGATGGTTTTCCGAAAATGTAGTGTTCTTACCACCCTCCGCCGAACTATGTTCTGTGTGTAGTTTGAAGGTTGTTTATCCTGTTAAATTAAAGCCCGTGGAGGATTCACGGGCGAATGATATGAGCCCCTTGCTCTTTCATTGTGAACATATATGCTTGAAGTGACTACGGTTTCTTATGCAATGTGTTTTGTATTATGACGCGTTTACGGTTTGTTGAAGAGTACTGCATTTCCATTAGATTAAAAGTTTTCATGGTTGCTGGCCAAGCAAAACTCGAACCTTGTCCGTTCGAAAGATTTAGATGATACATGGAATTTTAGCAGAGAACAATTGTCACAAGAAACCTGGCCAATCAGCCACTTTGTATATGGAAATTGTCAAAGATACTTACAGCTTCAACACAGATTGGAATCTCACCCACAATAAGGTACAGCTATCTGGCCTTTTATCATTATGCCGGTTCCTTGTTAGAAAAGCTTTGCTTCTAACGCTGAAATTTCGGTGACAAGATGATGCCGCAGTCGGGGACTAGATATGTATTAGTCATCTGCTAAGTTAGTATCATGGAATCTGATATTGACAATAGTTCTCCCCACTTTTCTCATCATTGGATATGCAGAGGAAAAGCCTTTCATAAGCAGCCACCATTTTCTTTGCAGTGAACAACTGCAATCCTCTCTGCCTTGCTGCCTGGCCTTTCTGCTTCAAATCTCCTCTGCCATCACTCCAAACTCTATAGAGGATCTTCTTTAGTGAAGCTCTGGCAAGCTTTGTTGCCATTACTGGCTTCCCCGAGAGCATTGCTTCCAACAATGTATGATGCAATCCCTGACGTGACGAGTCCGGACGAAAATATCAATTGCTCAATTGCGTTGTAGAACTCAGTAAGCTGAGCTTGTTCCAGTGGCCCCAAAACAAGTATATCCGTTCCAAGATCTCTGTACCTTGCACCCCCAAGGACCATTCCTGGCAACAAGAACAACAACAGTTTGCCTAAATGCATCATTTTCTTTGAGAATTTGCTTCAACGCTTCGAACATCAGCAGATGCCCTTCATCCCTCATCAACCTCCCAGCCATTCCCAGAACTAGTCTTAGATTCCGGCACCCCAAACTTTCTCCTAAAATCCTTTCTCATGGCAATGTCCCGCTTGAAAACCTCCTCATCAACCCCGTTAAGAATAATGTGAACGTGATCATCGGGGATCATGTAAATCCTCTTGAGTACATCTCCAACATGGTCACTGGTAGCAACATGGCGAGCGTAACTAGGGAAAATCATTACCTCTTCAACAACCTTCATAACTTTTTCAGTCCGTGCATACCCTTGTGGTTTTTCATGGCTCCATAGAAGTTCTTGTATGATGTCGGAATGAATGGGGTTTTGTATGCAATCCCATGCCAAGAAACAGCAAGGTTCGTCTGGTTACGCGCTCAAGTATGCAAGAGGCCAACACTTTTGGTGTGGATCACATCGAAAGGCCTTACCGTAGGGTTTTGAGATTGAAACATCTTCCAAATCAGAGCTTGGTCCAGACAGCCAGCAGCTGTTGGTTTCGAAAGGTGAAAGTACAAATTGGGCGTCGGGTAGCTTGGACAAGAGGAATTTGGAGAAAGCGATGTGGTAAAGATGTGAAGCTCATGACCTCTTTTGGCAAGGGCAAGGTGGAGGGTCAAGGCATGCCGTTCCATGCCCATTTGAGATCTATGAGGCCATTTCTTGACAAACAGAGCAATTTTACGAAGCCTCGAAGGCGGCATTGAGGAAAAAGCAAGCTGGTTCCATGCTGAAGGGAATGCAAGTAGGTTATTGATTTGGCAGCATGGACTATATATGGTAATTGTACCAGTAAATGAATGAGATGAATGAACAGACACAAAACACCAAAACCACGCAGCAAAGACGGCGAAAATTGAGCAGAGTAACTGAATCCTTTGCCATGGAAGAAGTATGCAAGAAAAACAACCATACCAAAATTTGGAAAGTGACGAAATGAGACTCAGTTTCTGATTCAAATGGTACTTGCACATGGGGGATCTACAAAGAACAAGTTCGACAGAAGCAGTTCCTAAAGAATTGGCAATCTCGATAGATTGTTTATGAAGAATTAACGAACCTTGTAATTCTCCTTAATATTAGCCTACTTACAAGAATTAACGAACCTTGCAATTCTCCTGAACATCCTTTGATTTCATAAATTAATATTAGTCTACTTACAAAAATTTCAGTCAGTAGTAAATTCATTTTAACACAAGTAATTCTCCTTAATATGTTATGAACAAGTAATTCTCCAAGATTGACCATTGATTTTCTCTAAATTATTCAATGAGCATGGCATCTATTTGCACGTTCTCTCTATGGCTATAGATGAAATTATACAAGTAAGAACTCATTAAATGGTATGTAAATCGTTGAACAATCAGACAAACCTTACTTGCATGGCATTTACAATTAGGAGTTCTTCAGCATGACATATACTCTAGCTTGCATCAAATCAACTCAATTAAAACCTAGATTATGATCAAGCATCTAAATAATCAAACCTAAAATCCCCATTTAAATTAGACTTAAACTTTAGGATTCTAATCTCGAATTTGCTCACAACTTAGTACTTAGAGAGCCTAAACAAGTGGCCCTCTACCATAGTGGTGGAGAGGAGTGTTGCCCTTGCATCAAGGCGTGGGTTTAAACCACGTTGACTTCCTATTCTAATATCTAATCTAACAGATCTATCGTCTAACAAAAAAAAAAAAGTACTTAGAGCCTAAAATAGAAACTCTAAAGGAAGATACTACACCATAAATAATCAAACCTATCAATTTATCAAAGCTTAACATGATCGATCACTAGGGACAGTAAATTGGTACGCATTTACTTAAATGGAGATCCATTTAAGTGTACATATGTGTTAACTATGGTGATGAGTGGTGATATTTGTGCTTGTAATGGCAACGATGTTGATATATGGAGCATCCATTAACTATCTCTATCAAGGACAAGTGAAATTTATTCAAACGACGTCCTATATACTGAATTTATATACATATAATTTATATTAAGATGCAAAGAAGATGCACAAATTTAACATTTCTTTTGATTAATCATACGTTTCTATCTCGTAAAAGCATGTAGCACAAGAAAAACATAGATAAAAAGAGCTAGAGGAACCAAAGTCACCAGAGGACCAATTGCAGCCAAAGTGTAAAGACTCCCACAACCCAATCTCCCCAATTTGATCTGAACCAAGTCCACCAGCGCCATCATCAAAAACCCACATCCCAAAACAGACCCGAAAGCCGAAACCAGCGTCCCGACCCGCAAAGCTACCCGGTTCACATGACCCACGTGCGAACCGGAGTCACCGCCATTTTGAACCACAATGTCTCTGCTGATCTTGATGGCTTGCTTGAGGGCCAAGGCAATGAGGCTGGAGAAGAGGAAGGAGCTGAAGGAGTACACGTGGAAGGCGATGAGGCCCTCTGCGGAGGAGACCCCAGCGGCGCAGGCCACGTCGGAGCCAATGAGCATGGCGGCAGGATCGGTGGTGGGGTAAAATGTGAGGCCGACGAAGAGCGCGAAAGAGAAGAGTGAGTTGACGTTGACGATTCCGTCCAAGGCCATTATGTGGATTCGAGTGGTGGATATTGGAAGGCACCGTGACGCAGCGGACATTTCCGGTGTCTTGGTTTTGGTGGCGGTGTAGGTGGTGGAAAAGAAAACGGAAAAAAACATATTTTTGTGATTTAATGGGAGTGTCTTTTTTTTTTTTTTTTTTTTGCTTTGTACGGTGATAGTGGTGGAGTGGCTTTGAAGCTTGAAATTTGGAATCAAGGGTTTGCGTGTGTGTTTTTATGGGTAACGTGTTTTTACAGGCAAGGAACTGAGAGGAGGGGGAAGAAGCAAGAGACTAGTGAGAGTTTGCAAGGTGTGAAAGTAAAAAAAAATGTTTGGAAAAGAAAAACATTACGCCGTTGCCGGGGATCGAACCCGGGTCACCCGCGTGACAGGCGGGAATACTTACCACTATACTACAACGACTTGTTGAGATGATATTATAACATGATAAATTTATATTATAAGACGCTAATCACCAGTTTATTGTAATTCGAGACCAGCTTTTTTAAGGCAAATGTTTGAAACAACTCTGAAGTTTGTCAAGTTTACACCAAGTATAACCCCTTGGGCTGTGAAAGTACCCCGAATGCTTAGGTCGACTATAAGGTTGACATATATATTTAGGCAAGGTTTTAGGTTTGACATCGGAAAATTTATCGCTCATTAAGCGAGGTCATTTGGTATAATTCCCCTACTTGTTTCTCTAAGTAAAATGATGCCACCATATGAGGTTTTACAATAACGTTTTACGATATGATTTTGATTTTCAATCCTAATATAGTGTGCAATATTGAGTGCCACATAGTTGGAGAAAATAAAAGTTGAGAGAAAAAGGAATATAAGGTTTTGAGAATTTTGAACTTGTACAAACGTCAAGAGGATTCTTTATCAATTCAGCTAAAAGAAAATGCAAATTGGGAGCTACATAATTCAAGTTCATTATTCAAACTGATACAACAGGAGTAGTTTCATACAAACAAAGATTAAATTATTGAGTACATATATGCAAACTTGGAGGCACATAATTCAAGTTCATTAACATTAGCAACAAGCAGTACAACATCCATTTATCTCCCCTCATCAAGCTCGTTTTAGAGGTACACAATCTTAATCAGGCAATATGATCCTTGACAATGGTAACAGGGCAGATTGCATTTGCCATAACGTAGCTGGACACACTTCCCAGCAGCACCCTAAAATATATTCAACAAAATATCCAAGAATTATACTGTGAATTGTAATATGTATTACAAGTGTTCGATGTATTAAGTTTGGGTTCTTCTTTTATTTACCTTTGAATGGAACCAAGGCCCCTGCTGCCAAGGACCAAGCAGTCGAGTTTTAGTTCTTCAGCTGCTCCACAAAGTTTCTCTCTTGCATCTCCCCAGTAGATCTTTGCCACCACCGTCGCCTATAACCATCGAAAATGTTCTTGTCAGACAGTTTCTATCATGTCAAACCATCAAACAACATCATTGATCAATTGAATTTTCGTTTTTAGGTTTGATAACAAATTAACAGTCTAACAACACAATGTATTTGATATCTAATCACGTTTCAAATTTATACTTTCAGACAAATAAATATATTGTCGAATCACAAATTTAAACAAGAATTAATTAATTAGCATAATTAATAGTTCATCAAGTTCATGGGCAAAAAAAAAAAAAGATTCTGAACCTACAAATTACATAAAGTGGGGATGAATACAAAAACTACACATACATGTTTCTGCCTAGACACTGTGTCAAGCAAATCCAAGACCTCTGCATCAACCTTGACGTCGTACTTCTCCATCACCAATTTTTCACGGAACTCCGTGAATGGAATCAGAGCTGCATAATCAAACATCCAAATCACAAGCTCAAAAAAATCAAAATCATCAGACAGAAAATACGATATATGCAATAAAACTTGATGAATAAATAGGATGAAATTTTGAAGAAGCAATAAGATAATGAAAATTAAAGTACAGTACGTGATCCGGTGGAAGACCAAAGAGTGCTGCGACTCTCATCGCCCTGAGAGGGCTTGACATGGATGACATACAAGGTGTCACCCTTTTCGTGGATCAGATTATCGATGGCCCATTTTAGAGCAAGCTTGCATCCTTTGGAGAAATCTACGGCCACCCCGATTTTCCTATCCCTTGTCATGGTATCGAAACACACCAAAACCAATTAGCGTGAATTACAGAACAAATGCTTGAGAGCCTTGAAATTGAACAACTTAATGGCAGTACTGAGTTATACAGTAGAAAAAAACTAGTAGTTAGATCTGAGCGTTGAACTTTTGGTAGCTAGGCCTTGCATTCAAAGTCAACAGAGCCTGATATTTTGATGTATATCTGTAATCCATGTCACAATCCACATGTGTAAATTTTTTTTTTTTTTTTTTTTTTGTTTGAGCATGTGTAAAAAGTCTAACTATGCGGTTTGATTGCTTACCACTTAGTAAATAGAGTTGTGAATAATTTGCGCATCGAATGGGAATTGTGGCTTGGTTTGGTTCATTTCTACATCTTGGGAACGTGGCTCGATTTTTCGTCTTGAGAGAACAAGGACAAAACAATTGTTTTAATGTCTATTTGGCCATGCCTCGACACATGATAGTAGAGCTCGTGTATTATAGAACTTAGTACTCTATATTGAAGTATAAATTCATCGTTTTCTTAATATTATATTATATGACATGAATTTGTAGCGTGAATCATAACTCGTCGATGTATTGAGGACTGTTTGCTGGCGGGTCCAACTTGGCAACTTGTATTATGTAAGGTATATGATCTATTCCTTAACGATAATGATTAAGAGAGCGGACTTTTGATTGAATATTGAACAAGACATCTCAGCAAGCAGTCCACTAGCTGAAGAAACTGCGAGTATATTAGTATATTACAATTCGTGTGAAGATTGAAGGTAAATGAGAAGAATCTCCCGGAAGGTTTGAAACTTTGAAACCAAGCAGGCACCTTATTTTTTTGTAAAACTTTTCTTGGTATTTTTATACTTTTGATTAATCAACGACTTTAAAACCATGTCTTTTACTTACTTTTGCAATGCTCACGAGAAAGGCTTTTCTAACCGCCTTCATATAACCTTTTGTTTTAAAACTGTGCTCAATCTCTTGGAATTTGAAAAATTTTCACCTGAACATAGGCTAAATGTTATTACCAACTGAAAATTGGCATTCACAGTAGGCATATATAGTATTAGGGCATGTTTACTTACAAGGAATATAAATTAGAATATTTTGGTTCTTGAGTTCTCCGCATTTTTACTAATATATGGGTAAATGAATGATTTCAATTTTTGTGTCCGGTTTGATTAAACGGCCCTTACACACCTCTCACCTAGAGAAATTCTTTGAGTTGTGCATGATCCGTATTGACAATGTATCCCCACAATATAATGACAATATAATATCTATATATTATCAACATAATGGCTATACATTGTTAATACACTACACTATTAGTGTGTCATGCACAATCATGCACACAAACCCCTTACTAATACCTCTCGCTGTAGAAACTCCAATGGTTTAATAGTGACACCAATGGCATTTAAGACTTTAGGCTTTGACATGAGAGAGCCCAACGATGAAAGTTATTGGGTTGGGCAAGGCAACTTGGTAGCTAGATCTACTTAATTATATATATAGGAATTCTAATTTTCTCTTTTATATATATATCTGCTCCAATGAAATGGACTCTTTACTTGATATGATATTACATCCAAAGTTAAAGTAGTGGGAACCATGACCTAATGGATTGTTGAATAATCGCCAATTATGAAGACTAGAAAGTACCGATTCATGTAGTGCGGCAGAAGTGGGCTAATTCACAAATCAAAAGGTCGAGCTACCCCAAAAGTCGCTATACCTTTACTTATTACATGCAATTGTTGAACCGTACTTGTCGTGTGCATGGCAAGCAACAGAACAAAAGTCAGAGGAAAAACAAATGAAAAGAATGTTGCGGTGGCTAAATAATAGAAATAGTCAACACTGAAGCAACATCAACCCTCAACCATATATATTGGTTGTAATGAAAGACCAACCCTAACCATTTCTAACAACGCTAATAAAAGAAATAGAATAAGAATTTGTTTCCCAGTTATCATCACTTTGAAGAAAGAATTGTCAAGAAACAGTTTACTGAATAAGAACATGACAACAATACATTATCATTATTAAATTTATAAAAACTTAATAAGTAAACAAATGCGTATTAAAAAGAAGTATCAGAAAAATTGTGCCAAATCATTTGCAAAGTTATGTGCAATAAGTATAGGTGTGAGAATTTTGTAACAAGAACCATTATGTGATTTTCAGCAGCATTCTCGCTTATTTATCTAAACTACATCGAGAAAAATTCGAAAAATGCAATCTTTTAAACTCAAAACTATTTAAAAGCTTTTATGCGTTCTTGATTAATTAGTATTTATGGTGCCTATCTATCTTGAGAGAGTGAAGCACACTGCTCTGCTTAAAAAATCAATTGTTTTTGTTTTTTCGATAAGCTTAATAAACAGTACAATGAGATTAGGTTTACGGTGGGTTCGGTGGATATAGATATAGGGCACCGCAAAATATATCTAACGAATGGAAGGAGCATACATAGCACAGCTGGGCAAACGGTCCAACTACCGAGCCCTAACCCTTCTAAATTTCAACACCAACACACCAAACAAGTCATCCAGCTACTGTATGACACTGGACCCACTTACTTAGCTTCTGGGTCCCACCCAAACTCCTTTTAAAAACACCTTGCAAACAATTTGACCCCTACTCCATCTTTCTCGAGCTGCTCTTTGATCATATAATTACCTTGATCTTTGTTCTTTCTTCTCCAATAAAACCCACCTGATCAGTTCTTCTGCTCCATCATCTTTTGTTCAAGTTAATTAGCATTACTGCTAGTTAGTTAAAACAAAAGTTGATTAGTACGTAATTAACATGATGGATTTTGTGTGCTCCAAACCAGATGCCAAAGTCTGGGATATTTGTGAAGCAGCTGCTAACTATAATTACAAAGGGTTTATTAGGTCATCAGATTTGAGTTCTCCTTCTTCATCTTCAGCACTTGAGGATTCTGAACTTGTTTCATCTGATCAGTCGACAGAGACTACTACTGATGAGGACGACGATTACATTGCCGAGTTGACACGCCAGATGACTCACTACATGCTTCAAGATGATCACGAGAAAACCAATACTACTAGCTCTCAGAAAAACCAAGAGGTAAACCCATAATTAAAAATTAATACTTATATATGTATATATACACAAGCGATAGAGGGGAATTCAAGCTTGGATGCAGCACATGTCTACAAATTGTTGATAATATTATGTGGTTAATTAATATGACTTTTCTTCTTTTTCAGTTTTTGGGTTCTGTTGATTGGCCACAGTACTCAGTGTGGTCACCGTTGGGGTCTAGCCATGGCAGCTCAGAAGGGTCATCTCTTGAACCAACGCCACCAGAAACACCAGGCAAAGGCAAAGTTAGGAACAGCTGTACCTACGCCGACGTTTTGAGAAAGTTGGACAAGTTAGATACAAGAACAACCAACGAAGGGTTAAATCATCATCGGCGAATAGACCCAAGTACAAAAGTAGACCCAGGGGTTGGATTTTTCTCAAAGCAAGATCTATCTTGCGGTCAAAGCCAAGATTTTCAGGTAAGAACTGAATTCTAATTTTTTGGTAGTTTTTATTACTGTTAATAAGTTTCTCGAGTGATTGACTGGTACCAATCTAAGTTAGATGTATGATGTACTTGTTATTGTGTTTATTAAGTTTCTAGAATGATTAGCTGGTAACGAGTGCCGATGAATTGTACACGAGCCATCATCGTTGATATTTTACTGATTTAGTAGTAACAAAGTATTTATTTTCCCCTTCCAAATACATATATTTATCTGACTCATATATGTCATACTTTTGACAGAAACTTGAGGCTTATTATAAGGTAAAGCAAGAGGACATTTCAAAGAAACAAGGATCATCAGCAAACGGAGGGAGACAAGCCAAGATTTGCCATGAGCAATTTGAGCCTAATAATTATCAGCACTTGAATAAAGGAGGATCTTGTATTGGGTCTATTAATGGAGGAAGGTCAAAGTCTCCAACACAATTTGGATTGCCTGGTTCAACCCCATGGTTGAACCAGCAAGCAGGACCGGGTATGAGGGCTGTTTTCCTTGGCGGGTCGTGTTCGAAAATTGGGTCATCTTCTGGGACAGGAGTATTTTTGCCTTGTGTTATTGGTAGCACTTCACAGTCACCCAAGAAAAGAGGTATACATATAATAAGTTAAATCTTTAATTTCTCAATTTGGTGTCGCATTCGAGTGTTAGGGTTTTAAGCGTGATGGGAGCAACTTTTGTGGTTTCCTAGTCGTTGGAGTGGTTGGGTTGGAAGTGGAATATCACCTATCCCATTTACAAGAAATATTATTCATAATATTCGGATTGCTTATGTGTGTTGCATCTTTTGGTTTTTGACTTTGGATCTAGAAAAGGCGTCCTTATTATAAATTAATTAAAGATTCTTTTTGGTCCCTAGTCTCAAATTGTGAAGAGGTTTTTCTTTTCCTCTTTCGTAAATACAATTATATTTGAGTTTTCACTAGTATGTAATATTTTTTTTCATTTGTGTACTAAACTCAACATCTACAAAAATCAAATTTAAAATATTTCACTTATTAATAAAGCAAAATAACATCACAAATTGAGTGGGGGGTTCTGTGTTCTAAATATTCCTTTTAGTCCCCGATCTCAAATTAAGATGTCTGGTTATTTATTCTGAAGATTCCTTTTTAGCTCCCAATCTAAAATTGGGTAGTGGCCAAAATTTTTGTTAGCTAGTTACTGGTGTGAAAGGGAATCTTTATATGGTCCACTAATTGGTGTTTTTTTTTTTTTTTTGTTGTCAAAGTCCACTAATTGATTGGGGTTTGGTCTTCTGGCAAACTCTCTTTTTTGGTTTAGGAAAGGGATCCTCTCTGGATTCCTTTCATTTAATCTTCCTCATCAAACAATTCGGACTTTTAAATTTGATACAACGGCTAAAGTTATTATAACTTTTAAAGTGAGCTCATGTTTTTAACCGTTAGATCAAATTTCAAGGATCCGAATTGTTTGATGAAGAGGATTAGATAAAAGGGATTCGGAGAGGATCCCTTTCCTTTGGTGTATTGTTAATTTCTTAAGTAAGCTTAAGAGATAAAGAAAACAATTAATTCGGCAACTTCTCCTTATCAATTAGAACACTCAAAAAATTAAAAAGTATTCTTTATATTTATATTGAATTGATTATTCCCAGACTATAACATGTTATATTATCAAATTATCATGGTAAGGTTATGAATTAAACTGTTTGATATATTGGAAGAACTAAATACCGTCACAAGCTTTCTAAACTAACATTTCGGCTCTTTTTATTGTCAACGTATAGGATGTCCCCCGGTTCTTATACCCGCAAAGGTCGTGCAAGCCTTGAAAGTTCACTTTGACAGAGTTGGTGACCTACCTCGACCTAATGCTTATGGTACCTCTACACAAAATGGTACATATGTCAACACAGATCTATTCGTATTACTCTTTGCTTGAAAAAGATTTTTACACGAATAAAAGTTTGCACAGTATGTTATTTTGTCAATTTAAATCGTTGATTAAACAAAATATTATTAAAAAAAAAGATTCAGATTGATAATTTAATAAATAACGATGCATGTAAAATATCTCAAATAAACATGCACCAAACGTTAGGATATAGTATATATGTTAAGTTTGGTCATTGATTTTGGGCTTACTCTCTAACTTCTTTTCTTCTTTTTTTTTTTTTTTTTTTTTCTTGTTAAAGATGCTTTGAAGGGTGGTAGGGCAAACACGCATTCAACTAATACACGTCACCCGCGGACGGTACCGGACATGAACACTAAGGAGATCGGTCTGCCTCAAGAATGGACATATTGACGCGCAGTTAGCACATCACATGCAATGCCTAAATATTCATCACCACCACCGATATTGTTAGTATCGCTCTCAGATGTGGTTGTGTGTTTTGGCATTTTATTCTTAGAAAAGAAGAAAAAGTCCAAGAAAAGAATAAAGAAGAACATGACGGACAGAAGAATTTCGGAATCTTAAGATAGGTAGATTAGGACAAACAAATACAGATTTAAGAATATCATCCCTTTTTTTTCATATACATTTTTTGAATAAACAACAAGTTTGAATAATGTATACAGCAGGAAGCTGTTGACCGGTAATGCAACTACTTGTGCCAACCCCTACTTGTGATGTAAAAGGATGTATTTTGAAAATCCTAGTGCCAATTCTGCTTTCATCATGTGGGGTAACTGAACTTCTGCTTGTTTTTCAAGCATTGGTTTCTTCATAATTTAGGCGTTTAATTTGTCCTTGAATAGCCTTTGGAGCTCTCTATCTAGTTCATGCTTATAGCTGGAAGCTCTTGTAGAAAGAGTTACAAAACACATACATTTGTTTCCCATGCCAATTCATTAAACAACAGGAAAACCCAAATGCAATGAGGTCTGACTTTTGGAGCCGAATATTTAAGCTTTCCAAAATTTAGAATTTGGACCTAAAGTTGTTTTTGAGTGTGTTTGAAAGTGCCTTTAAAATGATTGAAAACTAGTAAAATTATTAGTGAATTTTGGAAAAACACTTAAGTCCTTAAAGAAGCAATAACAGGTATTTCTTCCAAAATTCACTTCAAGTGCTTTTGAAACTCAAAAATACTTTCACCAAAAATGTTTATTTCAATCATTTTAAAAGCTCTTCAATCCTAAGTGTAACATTTGGTTAGAAAAAAAATGTCAAGCAATAGCTTTATTTTTTACGAGCTTTAATTAAAGGCCTAATTGAATTATTAGTCTCTATGGTGATACGGTAGTTGGTGTGACATCCCACGTCGCCCAGGGGTGTGATCCTTAAATGTATATTCTCATCCCTACCTAGCACGAGACCTTTTGGGAGCTCACTGGCTTCGGATTCCGTAGGAACTCTGAAGTTAAGCGAGAAGGGGGCTTGAGCAATCCCATGATGGTTGACCCACTAGGAAGTTGCTCGTGAGTTCTCAAAAACAAAACCGTGAGGGCATGGTCGGGGCCCAAAGCGGACAATATCGTGCTACGGTGGTGGAGCGGGCCCGGGAAGTGATCCGCCCCGGGCCGGGATGTCTTCCCGGGCCCGCTCCACCACCGTAGCACGATATTGTCCGCTTTGAGCCTCGACCATGCCCTCACGGTTTTGTTTTTGGGAACTCACGAGCAACTTCCCAGTGGGTCAACCATCATGGGATTGCTCAAGCCCCCTTCTCGCTTAACTTCGGAGTTCCTACGGAACCCGAAGTCAGTGAGCTCCCAAAAGGTCTCGTGCTAGGTAGGGATGGGAATATACATTTAAGGATCACACCCCTGGGCGATGTGGGATGTCACAGTTGGAAGATAACCCATGTGGTTAAAAAAAAAAAAAAAAAAACTAGAATTTAAGCTCTTGCGGTGAAATTTTTAGGATTTATACTCAAAATTAAATTTATTAATTCTCCGTTAATTATTAGCACGTGAGCCACATATATTAAGCTAAAACAGAACTTTCCGTTAATGGTTAGCATGTGGGGCTTGCATGTAGGCTAACTTTATATTTTTAGTCTCAATTGTGAGTCTCATATGCTAACAATTAATGGAAAGTTCGTGAAATTTTTAATTTTGTGCTTAAATCCTAATAATTTTACCACAGGGACTTATATCCTAATTTTTTTACCACATGACTATCTTCTAACAACTCTATCATCACAAGTACTATTAATCTCATTAAGCATTAATTAAATGGACTTCATCAAACTTTTTCTTAACAATAAAACACTACGAAATCTTTATTTAATAAAAAAGACACAAATTATGCACTTACTCAACTTGTATTAACAATAAGAACAAAATAATATTAATAAAATAATTAAAAAAAAACATGGCGCAGACGCAGGCAGACCATGAGTGGGTCTCTTACCCAAAAGTTTGATTTTAGTTCAAAATGATCAATACATAGAATCAGAACAAGTCACGGGAGCACAGTTGAGGCACATACCATCCACATATGATTCACGCACTCTTTCTTTCACTCATCCCATCGTTTCTCTATCTCACTCTCACATATGTATGGGTTTTTGTTTTTTTTTTTTTTTTCCTCTCTCACTCACCAGTCTCCGCCTCTGTTCCTTGTCCAATTTTCTTGGTTTTTGTTTTGGCTCATCCAGTCTCTCTTCCTCCCTCCTCGCGCGCAGACCATGAGTGGGTAAATGTACTTTGTCCGACGAAAGTTGGTTTGTCGGGCAAAATTGCATATGGCAAATCGTAATTTTAGTTAGTGAGAGGGAAAGAGAAAGAGAGAGAGAGAGAGAGAGAGAGAGAGAGAGAGAAATTTGATAGGATGGGTGAAAGAAGAGAGAGATAGGTACATCTATACTATTATTAAAAGAATCTTTCTTGTCAACTTTTTGCATTTTTTTTATTTTACTCTTATTTTTGATACACAATGTTTACATAAGGAGGGTAAAATAGTAATTTTATATCTTTTGAAAATTTTTCCCCTTTTTCCTATTTTGCCCTCATTTTTATACATAATATTTACATAAGAAGGGTAAAATAGTAATTTTGTATCTTTTGAGAAAATGACACTCATATCCCTATTTTTCCTACTTTACCCACCATCATTTTTTCATACTGGTAAGTGGAATCATGATTTTTATTTTGATAGTTTGAATCAACTGAAGCGATTGCGCTTCAGGAGAACGTGGGAGGAGGTAGGCGGTTGAAGAAGCTTTAATTTTGTACCTTTTGACAAAATAACAATCATATTCCTATTTTACCCTCATTTTTTTAGAAAATGACAATCATATACCTATTTTTCCTATTTTACCCTCATTTTTGATACACAACATTTACATAAGAACAAAACAGTAATTATAAAGAAAAAAATATGCATTTATTAAGAGAAATTGTCTCATCGTCATTATTTCATACTCTTTTAAAAAATTTAAAAACTAATCACACTCCTTAATCAATAACAAAAACTAAAATGAAATTGTTCACACACACAAAATAAAATAATAAGTAGAAATAGACTGAAAGTCTAAAATGCATTTTCTCTTTGTCCCTTTATAACAAAAAGAATAGGTTGTAATCTTGCGCCTTGTTTTACCAAAATGCATTTTCAATTTGTCCCTCAAATGTCAAGACCGTGTTGGTAGACTTTACAACCAAGGCTCATGGCTTGCATGCATCCAAAGTACAACCTAAGCTTTTTGCAGGTTCCAGGAAACTCACTACTATATCTTTGCTTGTTCTTAAGATCTCAAAATCAGGTTAAAAGTTTACTATTAATCATACTAATATTGTCTCAATTTATTATTTATACAACTCGACATATGTTAGGTTTTATAAAAGACAAAAACTTGATATTATGTATAATTTTATAATATAATAATGAATTGTGAAACCATTCATTTATTTGTGAACAATTTCATTTTAGTTTTTGTTATTGATTAAGGTGTGTGATTAGTTTTTAAAATTTTAAAAAGAGTATGGAATAATGATGATGAGACAATTTCTCTTATAATTACTGTTTTATCCTCCTTATGTAAATATTGTGTATCAAAAGTGAGGGTAAAATAGAAAAAATAGGTATATGATTGTCATTTTTTCAAAAGGTACAAAATTAAAGCCTCTTCAACCGTCCATCTCCTCCCATGTTATCCTGAAACGCAACTGTTTTAGTTCATTCAAATTACCCAAAAAACATTATGATTTCACTTACCTGTATGAAAAAATGATACTGTGACAATTCCTCTTTATCTTATGTAAATATTATGTATCAAAAGTGAGGGTAAAATAGGAAAAATAGGGATATGATTGTCATTTTCTCAAAAAATACAAAATTATTATTTTACCCTCCTTCTAGTGTGGCATAGTGATCCCAAAATACATCAGAGCCATCAGAATTCTCATAGTCTTCGGAAAACTGTGGCTAAACCATAATATGAACAATTAATACTAGATATATGATGATTAAAGTTTAAACCAACCAGTAATGCATAACCAAAATTGTATTCTGAGCTTTAAGAAAGAAAACACACCTCACCAGACTTCCCATTCGCGACAGCGGCCGAATCTGCCTCATCATCATCTATCTGCAAGTTACAACCAATGACCTCGTCCTTAATTCAGTTTACTAGGATTTACACACTGGCGAGACGGGATCCAGATAGATTAATGTCAAATTGAACACATAAAATGCAAATAAAGGTAAGTAGTACTAGCTTTCACATAAGTATATAAAAAAAAAGAGACTAAACCTTTATTTTTGCATTGCTCACATGATATCATTCGGGGTTTAGAACGGGAATGTCCCTATGATGGTAGTTTAAACCAATCACGTACTATCATTAGTTTTATTTCCTCGCCGAAAAATACATTATTGGCATGAGATAAAACTACAGTGGCAACCCCGTTATGGTAAGTTTCTCCCCAAGTGATCGTGCTAAGTCTGCATAACAAGTGGAAGAGGGTTCAATGTTTGTAGCCTTGCCATCAGATCGGCCAACTCATATTCAATGCACATTTTCGACGTAATTGTAAATAACAAAGAAAAATAAAGGCAAAAATGCTTGCACCCTTTAAAACATTATGTTGATGTCAGGATCATCTCTGAGATTTGCGGAGTTATATGCGAAATTTATAAAAAGGCTCTTCTTTAAGATGGTTTTAAAATAAAATAAAAAAAAAAAGGACAAAACAAACACTTAAACCAAAACAAACCTTAGCACTCATTGATTGCAAATTTATAAATGCCATTTATAATAAGTAAAAAGAACTACAAACATAGCCTTCACTAAATAATCAAAATTAGTTCAATATTCAACAACCAAACAAGAAAAAAAAAATTTCAAAACTCTAACTTTATTAAAATTTCACTTAAACATATAACATTATATAAATAAAATTGAAAAAAAAATCATTTTTTGGGGTGTTATCATTAGCACTCAAAATATATCATTATACTCCGTATTTTTATATGTAGAAAGAAAACATTACGCTTATAAAGAGTGCATAATGACATTTTTTTTTTTTTTTTAACAAACGATATTATCTACAATAAGGGATGGTGAAGTGGGCTAAGCCTCACAATGGACCAGCCAAAATAATGTGGTTCAAATTCATCTTTGATGAGAATCGAATATAAAACCTCTCACTTACAAGTAAAGAGAAATGCCAAAAATTTCAAGGACCGTCAAATTTGGGGCCCTATGCGCATACAAATATAGTAATATTATTTAGACACATCAAAATCAAATAGTATAATCGAACCTGGTTCATCTTATTTAGCACAACAAACCAAATCAATTAGTTGCCCACACGCATCATTTTCGGCTTAATTTTTTACATGAGATCACTTTCATGTCACTAATTAAACACAATCACCAACTTTTTGTTTTTTGGTTACAAACAACTAATCCAAGTGAAAGCCTTTTTGTTTTAATATAAATCTCAAGGCTCAAAGCATAAGATTTAACCTTTTATACTAATCTACACTAATAAATGGAGGAGAGTGCGTGGAAGGCAAGGAGTTGAAAAAAAAAAAACTAAAAACTTTAACTACCAAGACAATTCACAATTTGTAAGGTTGATCTGGGATACAACAGGAGCAAACATATGAAAAATATTTCTCTTTAGTTATTTAGTTTAGAGTATATTTCGATCTCTACTAATTATAATACAATTAGTTGCTAATAGTAGTTATACTTAAATGGCCACTCCACCAGTTTAAATTTGGAAGTGTCCCAAAACTGAAAAAAATAAAAAAAATCAAGTGGATGGAGAGAAAGGAGTAGGATTCTTTCCCGTCTTTTTTTCCCTCCCCTTCCCTCCCCTCCTATTTGAACGGTCACGGTTAAGCAACGTCAACATCTTATATTAATTTTTTTATAGAAAAAGAAAAACAAAATAAAGAATGTGAGAGGAGGGGATAGAAGCGGATGGAAAGAGGAAGGGAGAGAATCCTAATCCGAAGAGAAGAGAAAAGCTTATTAACTGACAAGTGATAATGTATTCATGTGGTTGTGGTTGGCTGTCAGCTGTGTGCGAACCTCATTAGTTAAATTGGAGATGGGCGGTTAAAGAGGCTTTAATTTTGTACATTTTGATAAAATGACAATCATATCCCTATTTTTCTTATTTTACCCTCATTTTTTGAGAAAATGACAATCATATACCTATTTTTCCTATTTTACTCTCATCTTTTATACACAATATTTACATCAAGAAGACAAAATAGTAATTATAAAAAAAAATATGCACTTATTAAGAAAAATTATCTCATCATCATTATTTCAGACTCTTTTTAAAATTTCAAAAACTAATCACACTCTTTAATTAATAACCAAAACTAAAATGAACTCTGTGTGCTCATCTGCTAGTTCTCTTTTAAAATTTGGATATCGTTGTCGATTTGCAAATAGCATGAAGTTTCAGGATCAAAAGATAAATAAAATAAAATGGGATGCTGAATTTTCAAGGTAAAGTTGGCGAAAGGACAGTGTAGGGGAACAGGGAACTGTAGCCACGTGTTCACTTTTGTAGGCCACTTTCGGTTAATTTGCTAACGTGACGGCAAGTCGGCCATGTCGTCCTTCGAGAATCGTCTTTTGATTGTGACGTGATGCGTCAATGTAACGGACAACATCAACATTTTTTCGGAAGATGATTCTCTACCATCATATTCTCATCTCATTTCATCTTCTCCTCTTACATATTATTTTTTGTATTATTATTTTTATAAAAAAATTAATATAAGATATTAACATAATTTAATCGTGATCGTTTAAATAATAAAATATAAAAAAGTAAAGAGAGTAAAAAGGTATAGAATCATACTCCATTGTGTTTATGTCATTTCGAGGTATTTGATTACTTTTTTATTGAAAAGATGTTTTATTTTTATTTTTTGTTGAAAGAAATATTTTTTCTTAAATATTATAAGATAGTACAAAACTTAAATATAAATTTCAAGAATTAAAAGTTGTATTTAAAAAACATATGTTGCCTAACAATAGTATCATAGGGTATAGGAAACAAAATATACATTACAATTTTCAGCCTTATCACTAAAATACAAAACCCTCCAGAATTCTTTACTTCACTCAAAGATTTGCACATTATTGATGTGGGTCTCGTTAAGAACTTTTTTGAAGAAAATTATGTGGGATAAAATTTCGAACTAAGGAAAAAGAATAGCGAACATTAGTCAATTTGAATTAACAGATATCACAATTCAAAATTACAATTCATCGCCAATTCTGCAATATAGTTTTGATTTGGATTAGAAAACACAATGATCCAAGCTCGAATCAAAACTGACATCACAACTCAAATTCACAAATTAACTACTTTTCAATTGGTTCGAGCTACGAATCTGGCAAAAACACAAGTGATTCTCTTATTAAAAGTTTTGGAAGAACGTATGTCATTTGAGTGTGGCTAGAGATGGGCTGAAATGTCTTTAGCCTTATGGGCCTTGCTTGGAGATTAGTCTTATCATCAGGGTGTGGGATACCTCAGACTTGAACAAAAAAACATTCCTATTGACTAATCACTTATCCTTTTTTTTTTTTTTTTTTGTTGTTGTTGTTGTTGTTTTTTTTTTTTTTTTTTTTTTTTTGGAAATAAAAAAATTACAATACTTGCATTATTTAACGGGATAAATTTTAACACACATGGATTCGAACAAGCCACTTGCAATTTCTCACACACTCCTCCTAATTTATTATTTGATAAGGTCTCTTAAGTCACCATATGTAGAAATATGACTCATTGTATTGTTTTGTACAAAGTTTATAATAGGCTTTTTAGCCAAGATGGTCATTGAGATTTGCATAATACATCACTTTGGTCCCTGAGATTGTCCATCATCCATTATTTTGGTCCGTCCATTAAAAACTCCGTTAAGTGATCCCGGAGCTTATACCAGAAACTGAGATTTTTTGGCCGAAAGTTTGGACAATTTTCAAAGCTTCGTAACTCAATCGTTTCTTAACCAAATTCGACCCATAATAGATCAAAATGAAGATAAGGAAAATGTTGAACAAGATTATACCATTTGGAAGCCCAATGGTTGCCGAAGATGGTCGAAAAATAGCCTGAAAGGTGACTAGTCCGCGGGAAAACTGGAAAACTCGCCAAAAATTGGGTAAACTTTAAACGTTCATAACTTCTTCAATACTCAACGAAATCGAATGATTGAAAATCGAAAAACATACACCTCGACGAGAAAAAAAGAATGGTAGCTTTCTCGAGGGTTAACTCGTCGTGTTTTAGCTGGAAAATGGTTTGAAATTGGTTGTCTTGGTCTCATCGAGTTAGCCACTTTCGAGTTGTTTTTTAGCCACACCACTATGATTAGCCATCGAAAGAGATACCATTCTCTTCGTCTGGTTGAGAAGTATGATTTTTATTTTTGAATCACTTGATTTCGTTGAGTATTGAAGAAGTTATGAATATTTAAATTTTACCCAGTTTCCGACGAGTTTTCCAGTTTTCCTGCGGACCAATCACCTTTCAGGCTATTTTTGGGCCATTGCCAACAACCATTGGGCTTCCAAATAGGTATAATCTTGTTCAACACTTTACTATCTTCATTTTGATATATTATAGGTCGAATTTGGTTAAGAAACGATTGAGTTATGAAGTTTTGAAAATTGCCCAAACTTCTAGCCAAAAATCTCAATTTCCAGTATGAGCTCCTGGACCACTTAACGGAGTTTTTAACAGAATGATCAAAATAATGGATAGTGAACAATCTCAGGGACCATTTCTATTGATTTTCAATCTCAGAGATTAAAGTGATGTGTTATGCAAATCTTAGGAACCATTTTGGCTAAAAAGTCGTTTATAATATATATATATATATATATATATATATATATATATATATGGGGTTATGTTAATCCCTATTTAGAAAGGAATCTTACACTAATTATAGTTGAAAAGTACACTACTAATACAAAGAATAATTATGGAGATGATTCCATATTAATTCTCTTATTTAACACCAGCATTACCACCACCACATTCTGCAAACATGACGAGCCTAATCGAACAAGTTTGGAGCATATAACACCATCTCGGGGTTGATGATGAAGAGCCTTGGAAAGAAGGTCAACAAGTTGATCAATGGAAGTAATATAACAAGCTCAATGACTACCAAGTGCCACCTTTTCACGAACAAAGTGATAGTCAAGTTCAACATGGTGTGTGCAAGCATGATTAAACAGATTAAATGCGACGTAAGTAACACTAAGATTATCACAGTGCAAGAGAACATGGAAAGATAACCGAACACCAAGCTCATGTAGAAGGAAAATACCTAAGTGGTTTCGGCACATGCATGAGCAAGGGCATGGTATTCCACCTCTGCACTAAAAGAGACAGTCGGCTACTTCTTGGAGTACCAAGAGATGAGATTAGAACCAAGATAAATAAGATAGCCAATGGTGGAACGGTGAGTGTTAGGACAACCAACCCAATTAACATCGGAGTAAGCAGATACGTAGCAAAAGTAAGTGAGGGATCAATATGATGCCGAAATCCATTAATCCATTATACATTCGACATAACGGAGAATCCGTTTGGCGACAATTATATGAGTAGTGCAAGGTGAGCTCGTATACTGTGCAACAATATTGACAGCAAAAGAAATATCAAGGCGAGTGAGCCAACCAACTTGCGTTATAGTGTAAGAGAAGCCAGGACAGACCCACCAAAATTGGTGAGGGAAATTTTAGCGTCAAGTGGCGTAGAAGCAAGTTTGCACGTGAGCATGTCGAATTCTTGAAGATGATCATGACCATACTTAAGTTGAAATGTGAAATGTGAAGTCTAATAGAATCATGTGTAATCTGTAAGCCCAGGAAATAACTGAGGGCACCCAAATTAATCTTTGATGTCAAATTGCTGGCCAAAAAGAGTAGTAAACTGAGAGAGAATATCATCAGAAGTGCCAGTGGTACCAATATCACCAAGATGGAGTAAAAAATAAATGGACAATGAGGCTTTCGAAAAATAAACAGGGAAGAATTAGGTTGACTTTGGTTTTCTATGAAGTCGAAACAAAAATGAAATTATTCGGTGGAACCACACATGAGGTGTTTGTTTGAGGCCATATAAGGATTCCTAAAGATGAGCTACATAATGTGGATGAGCAGGATCAATAACCCCGTATGTTGAGATATATAAACATCTTCCTGAAGAAACCCATGTACGAATGCATTTTCACATCTAATTGGCGAAGTGGCTATGCACGGGAAATAGCAAGACTCAACACAGTGTGAATAGTGGTCGGTTTTACAACTGAGCTAAATATTTCCGGATAGCCAATATCTAAACGTTCATGAAAACCTTTAGACACAAGACGAGCCTTTTAGTGTTTGAAAAAGCCCTACGGATTGTGCTTGATACGGAAAAGCCATTTGCACCCAACAATATTCTGACCAAGACTAGGAAGAACAAGGGACCATGTCCAATTTGGGAGCAAGGCATTAATTTCCTCATGCGTGGCAAGGCATGGTGCCTTCCCGGATGCTTGACGTCCTAAGAGAAACAAGTAGATTCACCAGAATCAATAGATGGTAAAAGAGCATGAGAAAGAGGATACCGAATAGTGCCACAAGTGCGAATTTTGAGTTGAAAATGCGGTCACGAAGGCGAGTCACCATGGGATGAGTTCATTGCGTGAGGGAAGGAGCAACATGAGAAGTGGGCTGCTGTTGTTGGAGTGAAGGCGCGGCAGTGACAAGTGGCAGAGGCTGCCGGTTTTGCTGGAGTACAGATGCAGAGACAAGAGACGTTGGAATGGACTGCAGGGCAAGAGCCGCTGGACCAGACTGGGGGTGCACACGTGGTCAACAGAGGTAGAAGGGCCTGCGGGGCTCACTGAAGCAGAAAGGAGAGCGGATGCACTCTGGGACTCAGAGAGCTGGGGATTTGGGTTCTGCGGGGCTCACTGAAGCAGAAAGGAGAGCGGATGCACTCTGGGACTCAGAGAGCTGGGGATTTGGGTTTGGCAGCTGGGCCCTGAGTGGCGATACATAAACACGAGGGAGGACCAAGTCAGGAGCGGGCTGGATTGGAGGTGTATTGGCTAAGATGTTGCCAAAACGGACATTACAATAATTCGGTGAAGAAAGTGATTGATTGGGAAGCTCCGTGCAAATCATTGAGTGACAGAAACGCTACCAGTATGGATAATATCCATTGCATCATCATTACACAAGTAAATCGGTCGGGTCATTGTAAGATTGAAGAGTGGAAAAGAGGAAATGAAATATGATTGTCCAGGAAGACCCGCCTCACTATATTATTTGTTCAATTTATATGCTTGCGAAATTTAAATTTGTGTTTAAATTTATTATTTAATTAACTGTGTAAATTAGGGCTGGGTTCGGTTTTTTTCGGTTCGGTTTTTTCTTAAAACCGAAACCGAACCGAAATTTCGGTTCGGTTCGGTTCGGTTCAATTTTTTTTCGGTTTTTTTCGGTTCGGTTTTTTTTCGGTTCGGTTTTTTTCGGTTCGGTTTCGGTTTTTTTCGGTTTTTTTTTTTTTTTTTTTTTTTTTTTTTTTTTTTTTTTCCTCCAAAATTGAAAAAAAATGGAAATATGAAAGTTCACATTCAAAGTCACTTCTTCATAGTCATCCACATAAAAACCTACAAGTATGAAATCAATCAATTAAGTCTTCTAAGTTCCAAATAGAATCATCAATCAAGTCTTCCAATTTCCAAGTCCTCAAGCTCAACGCTTAGGCGGCCTAGGCGGCAACATAACACCTTTGTTTGAGTTTCCACTTGCCATTTCTACATACAAATAAAAAATGAAACAACATGATGTAAAGCAAGCATGCGACTTAGCATGTAATTAAAATAGTCTAACAAAACCAAATGCAATAAGTAAAATTACGGTAATTACCTTTCTCAACTTCTTCACAAAATTCAATCTCCTCAATGGTTGGCTCATGATGTAATGCTACATGAATTGACCTAAGCCAATTTTGTGTACATATCAAAGCTTCCACCATTTTTGGACTCAAAGAACTACGATATGGATCAATTATTCGTCCACTTGTGCTAAAGGAGGATTCCGAAGCAATGGTTGATACGGGAATAGCTAAAATCTCTTTTGCTACTCGTGCCAAAATAGGATACTTAGAAAGCCCATTCACCCTCCACCAATTCAAGATATCAAAGTTTGCCTCTTCTTCCCCTTCATTAGGATCCGAAAGATACCTATCCAAATCATTGTGCACAATACGGGCTCTCTTTGCTTTTCTCATTTCACTTTTCTCTTTCAACTTTCTTTGCTATTCTTCTACTAATTCAGGTAGGAAATTCGTAGCAGTAACCTTATCTGTACTAGCTTACAGTTCTAGTAAAAAGAAATTTTTTTTTTTTAAAGAGAGATGTAATGTTCCACTTCCTTTCCTCAACCATCATGAATCAATATTTGTGTTATGTACCCTTCAATCCAAAATCAATTTACAAAAAGCTTTACGAGAGTTCAACAACCAAAGACTTGTGAGTGAACTATGATAAGTCTTTAATGCAGTTGTATCATTTGGAAGAAGTTCTATCATCTATAAGAAACAATAGTGGCAGGAAAATGGAAAACATAATACTAAATATCAAGTACTAAACAAATTTTAAACTTTTCATTAGCAACTTAAAGACATTGCGTGCTCTTAAGACCAAAACCAATACTCTACCTCCCTTGACCCAAATCAAGAATCCTTGTAAAGTAACTTTCACATCGACAGTTTCACTTATTTAGCTACTTTTATTCCATCATTTTATTTTCCGATTCTTGCACTACTGCATCACTGTGTGGTTTCCAGTGCAGGAGATCCATGACATGGAGTTTGGTGTACTATACACAAACACCAATCTACTGAAATCAAACAGATCCTAAAATTTTAAAATAGGGTTATCTTTTGAAGCAATATAAACAACAATGTACTAGAAAGTTTTGAAGAATATGACTAACACTTCAAATGTACATAAAAACATCAATCGCCTTTAATGATATAAATAGCAAGCCGAGTATCTTCAAATGCCATAGAAATCAGGAAAAGTAGAGAAGAATATAAGCAATCTTCAAATGCCAAAGAAATCAGGAAAAGTAGATAACAATATAAGCATGTCACCTTAAGGGCAAGTAGGAGTAGAAATGTCTCAACGGAATAGAATCCTCTGTCAACAAAATCTCCAAGAAACAAGTAATTAGTCTTCGGGCAATCACCTCCTACTTTGAAAAGCTCTTTCATGTCATAGAATTGCCCATAGATGTCGCCGCATATCTATTCATCAAAGCATAGAGAACAATAATAATTAATCAGCATGAAGCCCGCAACATTCAGGATTTAAATACTTCGTAATAAGCACAAATTGTAGTGAAAATATAGGCCGCTCGTCAACAAAGTAAATGGTAACTACTGTTAATGCTATATATCGCTCCAAATTCTAAACCCGACACGCATTTCTTTCAACCATTTGATTATCCAAGTAAAAATAGGAAAACCCAATTGAAATATCATTCTAAACCCCTTAGCTATATCCTAGAATCCAACACTATTTTACGGTTTTTTCTTCATAAAGTCGGGTTGCAATTACATAAAAATTGAAAAATCAAAGACAAACCCACTTGTCTCGAATTAAACATCGAAAAACATTGCCAAATCAAATCCATCCCAAACAAATCAATAAACCCCCAGATAATTATCATAGTACTACTTCGATGACTACCCGAAAAATCCACTTTTCCTACTGCCGTCACCAATCTGTTGGATCTCACTAGGCTGTAAGAACACACACCTCTTCAATCTTCTGGTCTGTAATTTCTTAGCCTTGAGAGAGATGAGATTGAGCCTTGAGAGAGAATGAGATTGACAGAGTCTGAGAGAGAGATGAGGCTGAGAGAGGATGAAGAAGACCGAGAAAATGGCTGAGAGTGAGGCGAGACCGAGAGCGGAGACGGAGAGACTGAGAGAGCGGATGAAGAAGACCTAGGTTTAGGTTTTACGTTTTAGAATTAGGCATAAAACGGTGGCGTTTTAGAATTAGGCATAAAACGACGTCGTTTTTTGAAGACTTCGGTTCGGTTCGGTTCGGTTCGGTTTCTGAACCCCAGAAACCGAAACCGACCAGACACTATTCGGTTCGGTTCGGTTCACCACTATTCGGTTCGGTTTTTTTTTTTTTTCGGTTTTTTCGGTTTCGGTCCGGTTTTCGGTCCGGTTTTTTTCGGTTTTCGGTTTTTCCAACCCACCCCTAGTGTAAATAATCACAACATCCATGTTCGGTAAGTTCATGGAAATGTCGGGAGAAAAAAATAAATGCAAATAAAAGAAAGAAGAAAATGATTTTCTATGAATCCATTTTCGGATACTAACACAAACTTAAATTATAATTAATCTTGGATTCCAAAATTATTTTTATCACATGAAGAATTAGCATATATCTATTTGATGTTCGAATCTCAAATTCGAATGCAGTTTTGAATTCCTACAACATAATTTAAATAAATTTAAAGTATCTCTAAAAAAGATGTCAAAATGTCCAAATCAGCAATAACAGTAAAAAAAAGAAAGCTACAATGTTTTCCAATCGATAAGACAAATCTGATGTGACATGACATGGAATAACAATTCTCCTCCTTAGTGTCAAATTTGACAACAATGTCAAATATTTTTTTATTAATTTTTTGGAAAAATTTGAAATAGGTCCAATTTTATAGACTACCTTTTGAAATATGTTCAATTTTTAATGACTTTTGACTTTTGAAATAAATTCAATTTTTAGTTACTTTACATTTATTTCAAAAAACCCCTAATTTTTTTTATCAGATCTACAACTCTCTTCGTCAACACCCCCACCCTGTTCGGCCGAGCATGTCATCGTCGACGCCGGCTCCAACTTCACCTTCTTCTTCCCACGCCTCGGTTGTCCGGAAGAGGCTGGTGGGTCTGCAATGAGTTCCCGCCACACTACCGCTGCTGATTTTATGCTGCTTTCTTTGCTGGTGGATGCTGCCCTTCTTGCTCACCAATCTCTTCTTTTACTGATTTTTCAGGTACTCATCACTGAATCCCTAATTACTATTTTTTTTTTAATTATTTTCTCTAATTTTGATTTTTACAGTTTGCTGATAATCGCCTGCAATTAGCTTATAATTTGATGCAATTTAGTAATGATGAATTTCATTTCTTGCCTGGGCTCATTATTCAACCCCAAATGATTTTTTCTGTGATTCTGAATTTGAATCCGCAGCACCCAAAAGGAAAAGACCGCGACCCAAGTATGAAGACGACAACCCATCAGTTTTTGCAGTTCAAAACAGTCCCATTTCGTCTACGGCCAAAGTGGTGACTGATCAGCCTTCAATGGTTGAGACCCAAAAAATAATAGTTTAATAAAATAAAAAGAAAAGAAAATAGTGTAATAAAATAATATTTAATTTGATATATCGAGTGGAGAGCAAAATTTTGAAAAATGTTAAAATGCCACATAGGTTGTCAAATTCAAGTTTTATGTTTAAAATTTGATATCTCCTTTAGAGATACTCTTAGTGTTAAATATCTGTTATGACCTAATTATTACCCTTTTTTTAATCAGACCCAATTATTATCCTTAAAACTTGCACTTTTCACCCTTGGTCAAATTCAAAATATAGAGGAATGAAATGTTATTATTCTTATTTCTCAGAAAAAATAAAATTAAATAAAAACCCAGCTAATGAAATTGGGTCGTTAATTGATGAAGAACTTGACTTGCAGTTGCATACAAAGGTCTTCACAACAACACATATAAAACCTAACTTAAGGAAATAATTGTACCCTTTTCAGAGTCTTTGACAAGAAAGATAGAGATAATTCTGCCAAAAATCTGAACCTAACAATCACTTATTTTCAAGTTCACCAAACAATATTCATATCATGATCTGAAAAAGAAAAAGAAAAAAAAAAAAAAAAAAAAGCAAATACAAGTCAAGAATCAAAACCCAAAATGCCCCAGTTAATTCCAGAAGTATTATACATAATCAACAACACATTGGAGGAAGATCAGAACCCTTATCATCAACATCCGATTTCTTCTTAAAAACCCTACTCCCAAAAAGCAAGAACCCAACAGCATGCCCAGCCACCGCCACAAGAAACACCCCAGCATTAAACGACATGACCGCCAACATCACCAAATAAGCTAACCCAACCCTAATTGCATGCAAAAGAGTCTGAGTCACTCCACAAACGACGTCGCTTGCGCCGGCCCTGATCAGACGGCAGTAGGAGAGCCACTCGACGAGGACAGCTAGGGCAAATACAAAGAGTAGGGATACGTAATACATGCCCGTGTTTGTGCCTGGCCATTTGGAGAAGAGTAATTCCTCCGTTGTGCCCCAGAAGAAGGTCAAGTGCATCATCGTGCCGTCCATCATGGATGATGATGGTGATGATGCCATGCCAGTACCCATGCCATGGCCGTGATCCATGCCATCCATTTCTCTCTCAAAAAATTTCTCGTGTTTCTCTCTCTAAAATTTCTTCTATGGGGGTGTTGAAATGAGTGAGGGCTCTCTCGTCTGCATTTACTTTTGGTATTTGTAGGTTGTTTGGGTATTTCCATTTCTAATGAGTCTCTGATAGTACATTGGGGCTGGTACTATGTAGTACGAAGGTAAATCTGAACATTGCCGTCTGGAGTCGTGTGCGAAAATTTCAAATAGAGCCTTGTAAAGTAATCTTTTAAGAAAAAAAGTTCTAATTTTTGTTTTAGACATTGCACAAGGGAAATATTAAACAGACTCTTTTTAGGGTTTCCTGACACTTATGTTAAATCTTGCTTGTTATAACTATTTGATTTATTTAATTTGATGACAAAAAAGAGATGGTTGAGAAGATAAAAATAGTGTGTGAAAATCACATGTCAATAAACTAATATATTGTTAAAACTAATACAAATTTAAAATTTAAAACTCATGATCAATTAAGAAACAGTGAAGGAAATTTCCTAATAGCAGTAAAAACATAAAACTCCTAAATTTACTATGTCAATAAAATTAAAAAACAATCGTATTATATATGTGAAATGTCTTATATGAATCTAATTGTTAGCACTTCAATCCAAGTAATTGAATGATCTCATGCCAATATCAATATGGGAAGTAGCCTAACTTACTTATAACTCCATACAAGGTCCCTCCTCCTATTAATGTGAGATTCATCCTTTCATCCTCAACAAGCAGTATTATGAGTTATGGAATTATGAGAGAAAAATAATTCAATATGTTTTTCTCTATTACACTGTGACATCCCACATCACCCAGGGGAGTGATCCTTATATGTATATTCCCATCCCTACCTAGCACGAGGCCTTTTGGGAGCTCACTGGCTTCGGGTTCCATGGGAACTCCGAAGTTAAGCGAGTAGCGCGCGAGAGCAATCCCATGATGGGTGACCCATCGGGAAGTTCTCGTGTGAGTTCCCAAAAACAAAACCGTGAGGGTGTGCTCGGGGCCCAAAGCGGACAATATCGTGCTACGGTGGTGGAGCGGGCCCGGGAAGTGTCCCCCGGGCCGGGATGTGACAGTTTGGTATCAGAGCCTAACCCTGGCCGCGTGTGTGCCGACGAGGACGTCGGGCCCCTAAGGGGGGTGGATTGTGACATCCCACATCACCCAGGGGAGTGATCCTTATATGTATATTCCCATCCCTACTTAGCACGAGGCCTTTTGGGAGCTCACTGGCTTCGGGTTCCATGGGAACTCCGAAGTTAAGCGAGTAGCGCGCGAGAGCATTCCCAGGATGGGTGACCCATTGGGAAGTTCTCGTGTGAGTTCCCAAAAACAAAACTGTGAGGGCGTGGTTGGGGCCCAAAGTGAACAATATCGTGCTACGGTGGTGGAGCGGGCCCAGGAAGTGGTCCGTCTCGGGCCGGGATGTGACATACACTCTTTTCTATTTATTTATTGTTGAAGATTTATTTTGAGATGCATCTCTTCATCCTCAACAAGCAGTATTATGAGTTATGGAATTATGAGAAAAAAAATAATTCAATATGTTTTTTCTCTGTTACACTATTTTTTATTTATTTATTGTTGAAGATTTTTTTTTTTTTTTCAAACAAAAATTATTATCTACACTAAGTAGACGAGGGAGTGAGTTAAGCTCACAATGGGCTAGCAATAATGTGAGTCAAATTCACCTTTGACAAGACCTCTCACTTATAAGTGAAAAGAAATACTACTAGACTGTAGTACTAAATGGTATTGTTGAAAAATTATATATCAAGTAATACATTTATGGGGAGCAAAAACATTGAGGGGCCTGTGCAATGGCTCATACTGCTCCCTCTCAAAGCCGGTACTGTCTCAACTAGGAAAATCAGGATTTTGGTAAATTACAGTGCAACTATAGCAAATTAAACAAGGGAGTTTTAACGAAAAGCTCATGGTACTATTCACTTTAATGAAAAACCATATATTTTATACTAAAAAGTCAAACCTGGTACTATTCACTTTATCCTTTATTTTGTCCTTATCGTTAAAACTCAAAGTTTTCAAGTCATTTTCATTAGTTTTCCTATTAAACAAGTGAATGAAAAAAAAATATGAAAATTCATTATTCAAAAAAATTATACACGAATTCAATTTTAGCAATTTTTGCACTCCTAATTTTCTTATATGTACTACTTTTCTTGGTATTATATTATTTGATTGACATTTTATTTACTCAAATAAAAAGTACAAAAAGAAGAGGAGAAAGAATGTAAATTTGAGAAAAATTAGAGAGATAAAATTTTCACCCTATCATAATAATCAAATTTCACTAGACAATTTCTTATTTATTCAAAGTTCAAACATAATCACCTACTTATCAATTTTAGCAATTTTATACTCGACATAAGAAATTTGTTTAACTATGTTTGACTTTGGGTATTTATAGGTTGTTTGAGTATCGTATTTCTACGAGTCTCTCATAGTACATTGGGGCTCGTACTATGTAGTACGAAGCTCAATCTGAACTAGGAATATTAGGTTTTGGTAAACTACAGTGCATCCACAGCAAATCAAACAAATGAATGAAAAGAAAAAAATTATTCAAAAAAATTATACACGAATTCAATTTTAGCAATTTTTGCACTCCAATTTTTCTTGTCTGTGCTACTTTTCTTGGTATTAGATGTTTTGATTGTCATTTTATTTACTCAATTAAAAAGTACAAAAACAAGAAGAAGAATGCAAATGAAGAAAAATTAGAGTGATAAACACTAAAAAAAAGACATACTTTCTAGATGAAATCCTTTCATCGGGCAAAATAAAGTTTTCGTCGCCTAATGTTTCAGCTAACTGAAATTCTTCGAACAAAAATAGTCGGGCAAAAGTCGTAGCTGAAATTTTTATATAATAACACGTGATGTACCATTCATGCTTCGAACACAATAAAAAAAAATCTCTTGCTTAAGCGGAATGAGGATCATCTCCAGATCTTCTATGTGAGGTTCTCGAGATCTTCCAATCACATCCGTTCATCGTACATTATGCGATCAGTTTTCGTCAGGTACTGTTAATTTTAAAGAAAAAGATTTACAATGATTCTGATTGCACGATATACGATGAACGAAAATAAATAAAAGATCTTTGAAATCCTCACAAAAAAAAATCTGAAAAAGATCTTCATTTGTTGAAGTGAGGGTGCGGTAGTGACAAGTGGCAGAGGCTGCTGGTGTTGCTGGAGTGAAGGAGCGCTGGGGCGCGTGTCAAGGGTGAAAGGCGGGGTGGAACTAGCTGCGGGGCTGGGCTGGGCTGATTGCGGAGGTGGTCAGCTGAGATAGATGGGCCTGCGGGGCTCACTGAAGCAGAAAAGGGAGCAGAAGCAGTCTGGGATTCGGTGAGTTGGGAAGTTGGGTCTGCCAGCAGGCCCTGGGTGGCGACTCATAAACACCAGGCCGGACCATGTTAGGAGCGGGCTGGATGGTAGGCGTATTGGCTAAGTGCCGAGGTTGCCGAAATAAACAGAGACCGCATAAAAAAAGTTGTTGATGTTGACATCCCCCAAACCTAAATTAGAACATAAACGAGACATGGTTGTCGACGAAGGATGACTGAGTCTTTGGTGTCAAGTGGACGATGAAATAGCAGCAAAGGCGTGAGGGATATCAGAGACAATAGACGACAGGGATAACGGATAAAGTCCATCCTTACAGGAACCTTGAAAGAGCAAGAAACTAGTATATAAGTCATAGATTTGTTAGAAGTTAGGAACGAAAACAAAAGGAACAAGATTTTCGTAATAGCGAACAATAGAGAGAAGAGTTTTTCAAAGTTCGAGAATAAATTTTTTCAAAGTTCAAGAATAAATTACGAAGATGAAATTTAGTAGGACCAAGAGTGACAAGAACCGTACCAGTATGCTTAATATTCATTGCATCATTTGAACTAAATAGGGAAGCGGAAAAAAGGGAAGATTTTCTAGTTATATGATGAGTGGCAATGGTATCAAAATAATAGTTTGGATCAAGCGGGTGAGAAAATTGGGCGTCAACGAAGAGATAAGGCGAGTTGGGCCCATGAAACCGATGCGGGCAGAAGGCTTGTGTGGTCTTAGGACTGTAACACCATAGAGAGCCTAAAAGTCCAACTGCTGTGTTGGGCCTAGAAGGATGCTATAAGGACTGATGTTGCTGTTGAGAGAATGACACAGTTGAGGTTATAGGTTAGGGATCATTAACTATGAGAGAAACTCTTGTTTTCTAAATTTTCATTGAATGATAGATGCTCAATACAAGCCCTAAAAGTAGTTTATATAATTTTGCAAAACCCTAACGACAAGGGAAAACAAAACAGGAAATAATGAAAATTATAAAACAACTGTAAATATAAGTCAATTGAAGTTTTGACCATCCAAGTTTTCAAACGCCTGAAATCCATCTCAGGTAACAGTGAAGCTTGTGTGTTTGATTCGTCTCGTCGTTTTCCTTCAATCGATCTTATATCTCATGGACCAAAATGATAAGTTATGACAATTTCAATGACTATTTTGACTAAATTGTTTTTTTTCTTTTCCGCATTTAGTAAAGTTGACCCCAAAAAAAATCAGGGACAAAAGACAAGCTACGCGGTTGTAGAAAGAAATAGGGCAATGCTAGTTGCATGCAAGAATCAAGCATTTTTGTTATGATTATGGGGGAAATTAGATAAGATTGCATATTGAATTGTACCAAAATCTTTATGTAAGTTAACTTCAAGAATAAAGTCTTGATTTGCTTAAGAGGTGCATTAATTTGAGAAGCGCATGACTGAGAGTGAATTTCGAAACCTTAACCTCACTATTCATAGAGTACAACCATAATTCATCATGATCCTTCATCCAGTGTCGTGTTCTTCCTTTTTATTTATTTATTAATGTTTGGTTTTGTTTAGTTTCTATTGTTTGCTTTATTTTATAAAATAGATTCATCTATAGCATGCATTCTTAAGCTTGGTTGTTACTTTTACTTTAATTAATTATGTCTTTTGTAGAATCGATCCTTGCTCATCACTAAATAATGACAACATTCATGTTCGGTGAGTTCAAGGAAATGTCGGAAGAAAAAATAAAAGCAAACAAAAGAAAGAAAAAAAAAAGATTTTCCATGAATCTATTGCCGGATACCAAACACAACTTAAATTTAAATGAAACAATAGCATATCTTGTCGATGTTAGAACTCAAATTCGAGTGCCTCGAGTTTGAATTCCCCTACATGTATTCAAACTCCTACATGTAATATTAGAAGAGTAATGCTAGGAATCGATTAAACTTACACTTTTCACTTTTGTCAAATTCAAAGGAATAATAAAAGATAGATTAATTTTTTGGACTATATTTGTGTCATTAATAAAATATAAATACGTCAATTTAACACTTAAATAATAATTCAATCATAAATAATAGATAGACTAATTTTTTAGACTATATTTGTGTCACTAATAAAATATAAATATGTTAATTTAACACTTAAATAATAATTCAATCATAACAATCACGTCGTATGATTTATAAAAATATAATTGCCTCCCTACCATTATTCAATTTCAAAATATTTGACGTCATTATTGGTGACACATAGGTAGATGACTTGCCTTGCTGTTAGAGCATCTTTAAAAGAGACGTCAAATTCAAGACATCAAATTTCTTTGATGGCTTACTTGTCAATTTGGTATACCATCAATATTTTCATTCCACCATATATGCCAAAGTTTATTGCTTCATTTATATTTATTTTAAATAAAAATAATAAAAGTTGGGTTGTTATTTATTGAAAAATAATAAAATAATATTTAAATGTGCTAGCATTTAAGATGAGGTAAGTGGAATGCCTTTGAAAATAGCAAAGTCATATTCGAAGGCAGCTTCAAATTTGATATCTCTTTGTTCATGTCAGCTTAGCCTTTTTTTACATGTTAAATTTGACATCTCAATTGAAGAAAATGATATGTTATTTGTTACTGTTATATATCTATGTGATGTTTTTAACATCTTCTTTGAAGATGATCTTATATAATCAGATTACCTGCCTCATAAAAAATAAAAATAAAAACCCAGCTAATGAAATTGTGGGTCATTAATTGATGAAGGACTTGACTAGTTGACTTGCTGTTACATGGGCAAATGACTGTAAAAGCTCAACGTACCCCTTCACAACCCACATATGAAACCTAACTTAAGGAAATAATTAATACACTTTTTCAGAGTCTTTGACCAAAAAAATAGGGACATTTCTGCCAAAAATTGGAACCTAACAATGAATTATTTTCAGGGTCACCACACAAAATTCATATCATAATCTGGAAAACAATTTAATTCAAGTAAAAAATTCAAAACCCAATATGCCCTAATTAATTCCATAAATAAAATACATAATCAACAACTCATTGGAGGAAGATCAGAACCCTTATCATCAACATCCGATTTCTTCTTAAAAACCCTACTCCCAAAAAGCAAAAACCCGACAGTATGCCCGGCCACCGCCACAAGAAACACCCCAGCATTAAACGACATGACCGCCAACATCACCAAATAAGCCAACCCAACCCTAACTGCATGCAAAAGAGTCTGAGCCAGTCCACAAACGACGTCGCTTCCGCCGGCCCTGATCAGACGGCAGTGGGAGAGCCACTCGACGAGGACCGCTAGGGCAAAGACAAAGAGTAGGGATACGTAATACATACCGGTGTTTGTGCCTGGCCATTTGGAGAAGAGGACTTCCGCCTTTGTGCCCCAAAAGAAGGTCATGTGCATCATCATCTTATGGTGCATCATCATCGTGCCGTTCGTCATGGATGACGATAGTGGCGGCAGTGATTCCATGCCACCCAAGCCATGGCCGTGATCCATACCATTCATCTCTCTCTCTCTCTCTCTCTCTCTCTCTCTCTCTCTCTCTCTCTCTCTCTCTCTCTCTCTGAAAATTCTCTCTCTAAAATTTGCTTCTGTTGGGGTGTTGAAATGAGTGAGGGCTCTCTCGTCCGCATTCACTTTGGGTATTTCTATTTCTGATGAGTCTCTGATAGTACATTGCGTATTTCTATTTCTGATGAGTCTCTGATGGTACATTGGACCTTGTACTATGTAGTACAAAGGTAAAACTGAACCGGGAAAATTAGGATTTTGGTAAATTACAGTGCAATCATAGCAAATTAACAAGTGAATGAAAATAATATTAAAAATTATTATTTAAAAAATATACACGAATTCAATTTTAGCAATTTTTGCACTCATATTTTTCATGTCTGTACTACTTTCCATGGTATTATATGTTTTGATTCAGATTTTATTTACTCGATTAAAAGGTACAAAAAGAAGAAGAAAGAATGCAAATGGAGAAAAATTAGAGCGATAAAATTGTCACCGTTTCATAATATCACTAAGCAATTTATTATTTATTCAACGTTCAAACGTATTTATATTATCATTTATGTATTATCTGGACATTATTATACATGGCCCCAGGTTCAAGTGAACATCATCAGTGATTGTTGCCGTTTGAATAGCCAATTTTTCTTTCTTTCTTTCTTTGTGTTTTTATTCTTCCTTATCTTGGTTTGGGAATTGTCAATTACTTGTATTAGTAATCTGGGCAATATAAATCTACATGGATTTGGATCCTCTCATGTGCTAACGGAGAGGATCCTCCTTATCAATCATCATGGGCCGTTGAATTTTTATCAAATAGCTACAATCATTATAACTTTAAAGGGACCCCCTGTTTGTAGCCGTTGGATAAAAATCCAACGGCCCAGGATGATTGACGAGGAGGATCCTCTCCATTAGCTCAGGAGAGGATCCAAGTCCAATCTACATGGTCCCAGAGTCACCTGAAAAGCCATCGGTGGAAGGTGATTCATTGCTACTTTTTTTTAATTTTTTTTACAGATGATAAAATTATTATTATACCAAATTCATATAAATCGAAAAAGAATTCGAACTACGGTATAAAAAATGTACCACATTGACGCATTGTTTTGGCTAAAAGTATTTTTGTTGAAATTGATTCTGAAAATGCTTTTAAAATAACTAAACAAGCTATCGATTGAAATTACTTTTAAAATAATTCAAAGCGTTTTGGTGAAATTGATTTTAAGTTCTAAAAACAATTTAAATATTTTTTAGAAGAAGCACCAGATATGTGAAGCACTTAAGTTCTTTCTTTAAGATCTAATTAGATTTTTACTAATTAAGGATTGATTTTAAAAGCATTTTCACCGAAATTTTTTTTAACCATTTTTAATAGCACTTCTAAATAAGTTCTAAATTCCATCAACAACTGCTACTGTTTAATTTTTCAAAGGAAAAAAGAAAACCAACATTTGAATTGCCATTTTCCTTTATGTGTTTTTTTTTTTTTTTTCCTTTCCTATGAGGTTGGAACGACATGTGGCTCACGGCGCTGCATGCATTGGGCAAATAAGAGAATGCTGTCTAAGTATCTTTGGCGCATCCAGCGGTGTTAGATGATACAAAGTACACGGCCAACATATGAAGGTGAAGAGTGCAGTAGTAGTGAGGTGTGTTTGACATGGTTAAATTAATAGGTGTTAACTAATTAATTTTGACCAAAATAAACAATTAACACAATTGGGTAACTTTTTTTTAGGAAAAATTAAGTAATTAAGTGTTATTTAATCTATTTAATTAGTCAAGTTGGTCCTTGAAATTAGCATAACTCGTCGCTTCCGCCTTTAAGATTTGAAATCAATATAAGTGGTTCCTGAATTTGTCTACCATCAATCATTTTAGTCATTCCGTAAAAAATATTCTTTAAATAAGGAAGAAAATTATAAAAATATCTTTAATTTTTGTCAAATCATTTTGGCCAATTTGTTAATTAAATTAAGGGTATTTTGTCATTTTACCTTTATTTAACAGAACTTTTCACGAAATGACCAAAATGATTACTATGATAGCCAAACTTAGGGACCACTTCTAACGATTTCAAATTTCAGGAACCAAAGTAAGGAGTTATGCTAATCTCAAGAACTAATTTTGCTAAAAAGCCTTTATTTTTCATAAACATTGGATAATTACAAGAAAGATATGTAAGGTTTGCTTGACAAAAAGAGAGTAACACCTTTATCTATTATGCTATTAGGTGTGGACATAAAAATCGCCAAGCTGGAGAATTGAATCGAACAGTAAAAGATATCTGTGGAGCCAAAAAATAACTCCAAAAATCCTGGAGACGACACATGAACTTTTTTCTCAATAAAGATAAGATTGCACTCAATGGGAAGGGCACAAATATTCCCATGCGCAGCCCAGCATCCCTGGAAGTTCAAGCAGTAGATGACGACTACTCAAAGCTCTCATGCTCATGGCATGGAAAAGTCAAAGGTATTAAAGATAGGGTTAATTGCTAAATCCTATTTTTAATACGTTCTCAATTGAAAATCAACTCAATAAGTAAGAAATCCTTATTTACAATCAATTTGGGATACTTTCACTATTATCCCAAAATATGTTCTCCTAATTCATATCTTGGAAATATTCTTTCATCATTCTTCCAACAGATGACACACCTTGGCTAATAGGATGCCTCCATGTGTAGGGCAAAACCCAAACCCCATGGCCGGGCATCGAAGATCCATTGACCAAACCCCATTCCCCACCTTGTAGCGCGTGTGGCTTTGGCATTTGATCAAGGGTATTTTTTATTTTGTAGGTACAAATTCGTCAAGATTTAAGACGGCATATTTTTTGCTATTACAGACAGATTGGTGCTTTTGTTGAGATCTTCATTCAAACGCTCGAAGAAGGTTCTCGCATTCACGTTTCGAATTTTACTCTTTTTTACATAAATTTTCTCATATGTTTCTATTCCTAGAATTTTTTTTTATAACCCTGGAGGAATAGCCCTTGTGAAGAAATACGATGGCAGAAATGAAACCATGACAAACGGAATTGAAGGATTTAGATCGGAGAATGGAGGGAAAGACATAGCCTCACGTCGACAATTCTCGAGGCTCAATGCGACGGCAGGAAGAGCCACACCGTCGCAGAGCACGACCATCACCACTGCCATTGCTCACCAGCCACCACGTGGCCATCAAGTAGCAATCCACACTGTCGTTGCAGTTGCAACCCATGAGCAGGAGGCCTAGGGCAGAGGCCCAAACAACAACCAAGAGGCCCAAGCCATAGTCAAGAGACATAGACTAGGGGTGGGTTTAAACAATTGGAAAAATTAAAAAAATAAAAATAAAAAACCGAACTTCGATTCGGTTTCAATTTTAACAAAAAAACCTAACTGTTTGAAACCAAACCCACCCCTAACCCAAGATGCCCAGCAAGTTGCCCATGTCGAGATAATAAATAATAAATAGAATAATTGATATGAGATATAATACAATTCAACCATTTTTTGCAATATATAAATAATAAATAGAAGAATTGATGTGAGATATAATACAATTCAATCATTTTTTGCAATATTTTCCGTGAGATTTTCTGTGGAAACAAACAGATAATAAATAGAAGAATTGATGTGGGATGTAATACAATTCAATCATTTTATGCGATATTTTCCGTGAGATTTTCTGACGAAACAAACAGATAATAAATAGAAGAATTGATGTGAAAACTGACCTGATTAATGAAAGAAGATGCCAGAGAAGGGAAAATGAAGGGAAAAAAAAAAAGGAAATCTCAGGAACATAAAAATGGAGAGAACATTGTGCTTATGAACACTATCTCAGTTCATTCTGAGTTTTAACATATGTTAAAAATTTTCAGTACTTTTATTTACTTCTTTCTCTCATTTTGCCAATTCATTTCTTCTTTGTGTTATACTAAAATGAAAGACAAAATTATTATTAAAGGGATACCTAATAAGAACATGAAAAGTGAATTATTATAAGAGAAATGGTGGCTCTCTTAAAAATGAATTCTCTATGAACGCTCTGTCACGTCATAATTTAACTTTTTTTTTTTTTTTTTTAACGTGGCAATATTAAAAATATTATACCAAATATAAAGTAACAAAGAATTCATAAAATTCCACTGTTGAGAAAGTCTTAGCATTTCTCTTATTATAAAACAAACACAGTATCCCGTAGGCTGGAATAGATTTTCAAGTTTCAACCACTCCTTTATGCATGAGAATGAGAAATCATACCCTATCTTAATCCAAGAAGACGTGGACTGACAAACACATCTGGCCGCTATATATATATATATATATATATATATATAAGGTCATGCATGACGAATACATGCACAATACGAACATTTTGAATAGACACGACGATATAACATTTGATTAAGAATATAAACAAGCAATGCTGAGAACCACATGGTTATGTACTAAAGAATTTAAGAAAATAGACAACATTATTAATTAATTGGCCTACCTAATGAGAAGGACTAGAGCAAAATTAAAAAACTAGCCTTTTTAACACATTACGGCCTCATTTTGTTAGATGGGATTGACTTGCATATCACTAGTCACTTTGAAGCAAGAAATGAATGACAATTATTACTTTTTGTTTAAATTGAAGTTTACACACTAATAAAAGATATCCTTACTAATTATCACAAAAATGGTAGGATTAAAAGGAATTTTTGTTTATAATCATGACATTCAACTTGGATAGAAAACGAAAAATTATCATCCATTTCTTCCAAATTTCTTCGATATAATGAATAATCTTATCTAAATCAATTTTCTCTAACAAACCAGGCCTAAGGATTTTAGTATGTCTTCATTTTCTTAAGATTTTAGAAAGATTATAAGTCTCTACATTTGGACTTCGTGTATTTACCGGTATTTTGCTACATCTCAGCCATTCTCATAATCTAACGACAAAATATGACACATCTAATTTAATAGTTAACTTCAATTTAATTCTGTTAAGCCTACATAAAAGATAAAAAATCAATAAAACCCTATAATTCGCAAAATTCGCCTTTTTCACCGTCTGCATAAAAATCTGGCATCTCTGTAGTATATTATGAACAAGATAAAATTCTACCTCAAAAATTCAGTCAGCAACATCTTATCGAAGTGTGTAAAGCATGTGTGCCAAATAGAAAAAACTAAAACTACTTTTTAACAAATTAATTGCAAGAATAGGTTTTTGACTGCCGCCGGTGGGGTGGGGTGGACTGGGTAATGGGTCATGTCGACCCCGGGGGGGGGGGGTGTGGAGGAAGAGGATCTTCTCCGGACACAATCCCACCGGATCCTCCTTTTTCTTCATTTTTTTCTTCAGTTTTTCTTCTGCTTCCTCACCTCCTTCAATTCTTCTTCTTCAATTTTGAGTCTTCTTCTTCACTCTTATGTTTGTTTATGGGAAACTTTAGAACGACGAGTCGACTCGCCACTTTTACGACGTTGTCGACAACTAGCTCCGGGGAGGCCACGAAGCCGACTTCGGCCGATGCCGACTCAGGGAAAGCACGACGCCGACTCCGACTCGGCCCTTAAAGAAGAAGGATCCGGAGGATCCGGTGGGATTGGGTCCGGAGAGGATCATCTCTCATGTCGGGGTGTGGCTTTTGATAGGTTTTTTACTGTTTTTGTTTTTTACTTTTATTTTATTTAGACTTAACAGTGTTAAATTGAAAGTAGCTATTAAATTTGATGTGCCATGTCTTGCGCTGTTAGATTACGAGAATAGTTAAGATGTAACAAAACGAGAATAGTTAAGATGTAACAAAATACGGTTAATGCACGAAATCTAATACAGAGTCCCATGATTTGTTTTGAAAATGGTTCGGTATGGGATACCATACCGAAACTAGTATCCCGAATCCCAAACCGAAATTTTTCGGAACGGGAATTTGAAGACTAATCCCAAACTAAATTTTCGGGAATCCCAAATTTCGGGAATCCCGAAATATTTTCGGGATTTTGGGACAAATCGGGAATCCCAAATTGAAATATGAAATTATGAATTGTTCTTCAAATATATAATTCAAGAACACATTCATGAACTAGGAATTTCATTTCATTCACACTACCATTTAATTGAACACTGGCATGCTTGACTCTTTTTATCATAGTCAAAATTCAAATTAATTAAACTCTTTTTGCAATCTGTTGAGAGACAAAAGAATCAAGCATTCTGAAATCATCAGCCATGCCAGCAGCAATAATAAAATCCACATGAATATCAAACAGAACATGAAAAATATGCAAGGTGTATGGCATTCTAGGTTGCTGAGCATGAATTAGAAACTACTAGCATCAATTATAAAAGAATAATATATATATGTATATATATATATGTGTATATATATATATATAATAATTAATATTATATATTTTCGGTTTGGTATGGAATTTCCGAAATATCTAGAAGCCAATCCCGAATCCCATACCGAAATTTTGGGATTGGTTCGGGATAGCATCCCAAAAATTTCGGGAATTTCGGTTTGAGAAATTTTTGGTTTGGGATCGGGATTTTTTCGGTTCGGTTCGGGATTTTCGAGAATTTTTTCCACCCCAAAAATATATATAGCTAGTCGGGGCTCCCTCAGGGATGTTCCGCTAGTACCCCACTCGAGAATGATAGAGACCCCTCCGGTGGTTAAAATAAAGTCTAAACAATTCGGCCAAAAGTCTAAAATTTCTAGAAGTTGGCTACTTTTCGAAATTTCTCTGAAATAGAGCAGTAATCTTTATTGCATACTTTATAAGAAAGTCGAGCAATAAGCAGTTGCCCCAGCTGCAAGATGTTTGAGTGTGCCTAGCTATGTGTAAGTGAGAGAGAGCTAGAGGGAAAGATTAAGGGAGGGAAATGGAAAAGAAAACACAGAGGAGTCAAAGGACGTTGGTGTTAGTCCCAGCTCCTTACCAAGGTCACATAAATCCAATGCTTCAGCTGGGTGCCTTCCTCCACTCAAAGGGCTTTTCCATTACAGTTGTTCACACCCACTTCAACTCTCCAAACCCTTCAAACCACCATAACTTCACCTTTCTTTCAATACCAGACGGCTTAACTGCAGGCCAGATTTCGTCTGGGAATCTAATAGGCATTCTATTAGCTATTAATGCCAATTGCAAAGAAAGCTTCCAACAATGCCTGACTCAATTGATGAAGCAAGAAGCGCGGAACGACATCACCTGCATCATCCATGACGAACTCGTGTACTTTCCGGAACCTGTGGCCAATAATCTAAACATCCCAAGCCTCATCTTACGGCCTAATAGCGCTACCAATTTCATTGCTCGCAGTGCTCTCCTACGACTCCATTCAAAGGGTTATATTCCTTTCCCACTTCCAGGTTCGTACCGCCCTTTTCCCTCCATTTTTAAGAAATGTTATGACAAAATTGACGGAAGAAATTTAATTCCCATGCTCAACAATAGTAGTAGACTAAATATTGTTGGAATATAAAAAGAGTAAATTACATTATACCTCAGATTTGTGATCTATTTCAATTCCTCACAACTTCTTCAAAACATTTCATTTTCATACCTTTAAATATTATTTTACCTCCATTACATTTTCCATCCATTATCCCGTTACGTACTGACGTGGCTACCAAATGTCTCGCACGTGACCAAAAAAATGATTTTTTTAGTTTATTTTAAAAAAATCTGAATTTTCTCAAAAAAAAAAAAATAAAAAAAAAATAAAACCCATCCCTGAACCTGCAAGAAGAAGAAGAAGAAAAAACCCAAAAATCGTCTTCCCCGACCCACCCCCTTCTTCCATCCATCATCACCCACCCCAAAATCCCACCTGAGCCACCCCTTTCTTCCATCCCCCATCACCCATCACCCCTCCCAAAAATCCCCCATCACCCACCCCCAAAAATCCCACCCGAGATTAGATGGATCTACCACAAAACTAATCCAACAATCATCTCAAACTCAAACTCTCCATCTCAAAGTATTTTCGAAACTTACCCGCACTGAAAATCTCAAAAATATAGAGATCATCGGGGTGGGGAGGGGGGGGGGGGAAGGCAGGTGCGTCCCGCAGGGGTTGGTGTTCCCACACCTGCTCCTTCTTCTTGCGAGTTTTAGGGGACAGGGGGTGCCAGGTTTAGGGATGGGTTTCAATCATCAGTTTGAAGCAGTGTTCTGAAAATCGCTCTAGGCGGTGCTTAATCGCAGGACGGTGGAGGCTTGAGGTGACTTGGGGCAAATCGTTTACAGAAATCGGGAGGGAGCTAGGCGCTCTAAGCGGTGCGGCATGTCTAGGCGGATTGAATCTTGTTTTCCTCCGCCGCTGGTTCTGCAACTTTCGTTTCAAACTCTCTTTTTTGGCTCTATGCACAGTTCTTGTCATCGTCCTCTGCACTGCTCTAAATCATGCTATCTGGTTTAAGCAGACTTGCATCTGCAACTCATGCTCTCGCGAAGCTAGACTCGAAGAAGAACGAAATTTACAGAGGAAAGAGGAGGAAGCCGAAACAGAAAAATAACCAAGTAGGAGAGAAGATGTGAGAGAGGAGGAAGAGGAAACAGAATGAAAAACCCAAAATAAAGGGCTTTCCGTTTTCCTAAGTGTCAGAATGGTCTTGTAATGTGCACCACTTTCTGCATTTACTGCCATTGCCCACCACTAACCTTATCATTAAAAATTATAATTGATTTTTTAAATATTTTTGGCACTATAAAATCTTTGACATGGGATTGAGACATTGGGTAATGTGAGAGAGGTAGAACGAATCTTTTGATATGGGTTCCACCGATTGGAATGATGCGGGAGAGGTGGAGGGCTCGTGGGGTTTTTTATTTCTTTCTTTTATTTTTTATTTTTTATGGTTGTATTATTTTTTTAAACACCAAACCATATTATATACTAAAAATCTAAAGTTACAAAATTACATATACATATATATTATTCTTTTTAAAAATTAACATATATTTAGTTATATATTTATGTTAAATTTACTAAATCTGCCTAAGTCCCGCCTAGGAGATAGGTCTCAGTTTACCGTCCAATTAGCGTCTAGTATTTTTTAGAACCATGGTTTGAAGGGGATGGTTTGGAAAATAAATAGAAAGTATTTTAGGATTTGATTTAATTTTATATGATTTCATTAGGGTTTTGATATGATTTGATTTGATCTAGATTTCCTTGTTTTGTTGACAAATGATTGTTTTGATTTATTTCCTAATATTGCTCATTTGTAATCTTATAAATACCTTTTTATAGAGAAGAATAAAAAATTGAAGTTATATTTGAAAATTGTGAGATTGTAGAGAATTCTATTTTTATCCTAAACCTTTTATTTTCAACTAATGTTTTTGTGACAATGAGGGAAGAACCTAATCCATATGTCTTATTACTTATGTGTTAGGTTAGTTTTTATTACTTGTAACTATGACAAACTCTGGATCACAGACTCATTGTCACTGAAACCGGTGCCTGAGCTTCATCCCCTCAGATTCAAGGATCTGCCCATCTCCACTTTTGACACGCTTGAAAATTATTCGAAACTAATGGTGAATGCACAAAATGTGAGGACATCCTCAGCCATCATTTGGAACACCCCGGACTGCCTTGAACAATCATCACTAGAACAGATCCAGCAGCAATGCCAAGTTCCAATCTTCTCTATAGGTCCCCTTCACAAGATTGCAACAGCAGCCTCCAGTAGTTTACTAGAAGAGGACACCAGCTGCATTGAGTGGCTTGACAAGCAATCTCATAACTCAGTAATCTATGTAAGCCTGGGGAGTCTAGCCTCCATCGCCAAGAAAGATCTAGATGAAATGGCTTGGGGATTAGCTAACAGCGAGCAACCATTCTTGTGGGTGATAAGACCTGGCTCAGTTTGTGGTTCCGATTGGATCGATCTATTGCCTCAAGGTTTCAAAAAAGCTATAGGAGAAAGAGGCTGCATTGTGCAATGGGCACCGCAGAAGGAAATTCTGGCTCACGACGCAGTTGGCGGGTTTTGGAGCCATTGTGGTTGGAACTCAACCCTGGAAAGTATATCTGAGGGAGTTCCAATGATATGCAAGCCGTTTTCCTACGATCAGAAGGTACATGCAAGGTATCTCAGCCAAGTATGGAAAATAGGCTTACAATTGGAGAATGAGATAGAGAGAGGAGAGATAGAGAGAGCAGTTAGAAAACTTATGGTAGATATTGAGGGGAAGGAAATGAGGGTGAGAGCCTTGGAATTGAAGGAGAAAATAGAAGCGAGTTTTAAGAGCGGCTCTCTTTATGGTTCCTTGAATGATCTTGTAGATCTTATTAGGTCATTTTAAGAATCTAATTGCAGCCAACTGGTTTTTGTATGCGTATAAGATTTCGTAATAAGGCTTCCTGCATCTAATGGAATAAAACTTTGTATCCTAATGCATTAATCTATAAAATTTTGGTCAATCACTGTAATGTAGTTGATACAAACATGGACTATGCTGACTGACAAACATATATAGTAAATCATTTTGAACAAAACATTGGCTTTCTGTTCTTTCATTTTGGGGGTTTCACTTGTTTAACCCTACAAGTTCCTTAATGGAGTGATGAAATCAACGTTTCTCAAAGGAAAAAAAGGGCAGAAAAACAATGTGTTATATGAAAAATAAAACAAAAATGGTTTCATAAAAGCCAAAAAGATAGGATGGAGCCGTGAAAATAAACACACACCCACCAAAGCCTTACTATTTGGTTGTGGATGTTGAATGGTCATGACTAATGTCGAGCAGGCCTTTTCGTGATCTTGATTTGTGAACGAACAGTGAGGCATGTCAAATCATGTAAGAGTTGACATCGTTCGTTTGGTGACCCTTTCGTTTCTGTTACTAGTTGAAGACTGAATTGTTTGAGAGGAGGAACAAGCGTTGAGGTAGGGAGAAGGAGAAACAAAAGCATGAAAATAAAAATTACTTGAAGTTGGTATTAATTTTGAGTCCTCAGATTAATAGGGCACACGCCCGCACACTCACTTTGGACAGATGTGTAGTAAATCACAATTTCTCAAATTATAGAAAAGAACAATTAGGTTTCAATCCATTATGATGACATTTCTTGATTAAAACCTTCTTTTAAACTTTTGATTGATGTCCTATGACTCTTATTTCCATATAAACATTTTATATTATTGTATTACAAATAGGAATTTAATTGAGTACTAACTATCATTTTAACTAAATTACTTTTTTAATACAGCGAATTTTTTTTTTTCCTTTTGACATATGCGTAGCAAATTACAATTTCTCAAATTATAAAAAAGAAGCCTCATTTGTCTTTGATGAAAATCGAACCTAAAACCTCTCGCTTATAAGTGAAAAGGAATATCAGTACACCGTAGTACTAAGTGGCAATACAATGAAATTCTTCACTCTTTTGTTTATTGGATCTACCAGAAAAAATTAAAATAAGTGAGAAAAATATATTTTATATTATATATGTATCCATATATTAAGAACAATATTTTTTTTTTTGTTCATATTATGTACCCATGTCTATAAGGGGACAATATTCTATGTTTATATTATTGACATACCCCGACCTAAATCAAGGACATGACGGCTACATGCCCTGATTTAGGTCGGGATATATCAATTATGCACTCATATTACTTACTCGTAGATTTTCTTCTTTCATAGAATGTACCCACACCACATGACAATAAATTAGTTTGTACCTGCATAGAATATGTATGTATGTGTGTGTGTGTGTGTGTGTGTGTGTGTGTGTGTGTGTGTGTGTGTGTGTGTGTGTGTGTGTGTGTGTGTGTGTGTATGATTAAAACACTGGATCAGTTTGTGGTTCAGATTGGATTGAGCTATTGCCTCAAGTCAAGGTTTCACAAAAGTTATAGGAGAAAGTGGTTGCATTGTGAAATGGGCACTGCAGAAGGAAATTCTGGCTCACGACGCAGTTGGAGGTTTTTGGAGCCATTGTGATCGGAACTCAACCCTTGAATGTATATCTGAGGGGGTTCCAATGATATGCAAGCCGTTTTCTGTCGATCAGAAGGTACATGCAATGTATCTCAGCCAAGTAAGGAAAATAGGCATACAATTGGAGAATGAGATAGAGAGAGGGGAGATAGAGAGGGCTGTTAGAAAATTAATGGTAGGTTTTGAGGAGAAGGAAATGTGGGTGAGGACCATGGAACTGAAGGAGAACATAGAAGTGGGTGTTAAGAGTGGTTCTCTTTATGATTCCTTGAACGATCTTGCAGATCTTATTGGTTGCAACCAGCAGGTTTTTGTTTGCTAATAAATTTAATTTGTATTAAGACTTCATGTGTCTGATGCAATAAACTTTTGTACGCTAATGCATTAGTCCAAACCGCTTATCCTGACCAACAAACATAGACAACTCGGTCTGTTGTGATATCATATATGGTAAGATATTTTTGTGCACATGTTGTGATATCATCATATAGGTATTGTTCTACATAAACCCTTAATTTAGAAGTTTGAAGCGACGCGACTTGGAAATTTATGCAGAGTATTAGAAAACGTGTGTTTTTGGTGACACTTTCGTTTTCTTTTTGTAGTTAAAGATGAAGATCGAAATGTGTGGAAGGGAGAATTGAGGGAGAGAGAAAAGGAAGAAATAAAGGGGAAATGAAGAAGTAGAATGTTTGAATAAAAAACTTGACAATGAAAAACTATAATCTTATCACGATATGTGGTCGTCTACTATAAATTAAATATCCTTGTAGTGCCAATAAAACTATTTGATATTGCTTTTAGTTTTTATGGTACTGTTTCATACACGTTTTGTTCCTCGCCCATTTGCCACCATTACTACAAAAAACATTTTGCGACAAAAGATAGTTCATGGGGTAAAATTTCAGCCTTCGTCACATAAAGGTACTTTAGCCGTCTCAAAAAATTGATCTTTGCAACAACTCGATGTGCGCAATGCCTTCCTAAAATACGCTTTTGGAAGAGGAAGTTTACATGAAACAACCACCTGGCTTTGTTGATCCGTAACGATCGCAGCATGTTTGTCGGCTTCGTAAAGCTCTGATGGTTGGAACTAAGCCCCTCATACTTGGTTCTAACTGAATACATTCTTGTGTGGCCAATGCTTTTCTCACAACAAATCTGATGCTTCTTTGTTTAGCAATCACTCATCTACATATTTATTATGTTTCAGTTGTCATTCACAAGTCTATCGATCTATTGTGTGCTACTTTTGCTAGTCGTAAGCTAGAGGGTCTTAAAAATTTTATTTGGAATGGAGGTCACAAGAACAACTAGCCATCTTTTGCTCTCTCAGACTCGCTATGCTTCTATCGTGTTATAGAAATTCAAAATGAAACTGTGCAAACCAAGTTCCACTCCATATCCTTCCTCCACGCACTTGTCGGCGAGTGAAGGTGCTCTCATTTCTGATCGGAAGACTTATCGCAGTATGGTTTGTGGGCTCAAATATTTAACTTTGTCCCCAACATTGCCTGTGCAGTTAATCAAGTATTTCAATTCATGCATAATACGAAGACCATTCATCCCCAAGCAGTCAAGTGTATCTATCGTTCTATTAAGGCACCATCGAGAATGGCGTACTCTTCCACTCCTCTTAGGACTACTCTCTTCGAGGATTTTTTTACGCTGATTGGGCGGGTTGCAGTAATGATCCCAGGTCTACTAGTGGTGCATGTATTTTTATGGGTACTAATCTCCTTACTTGGATAGCTAAGAAGCAAACTACTGTATCTCATTCTAGTTCTGAAGTTGAATACCGTGCTCTTGCCACCACAACCGCTGAACTACGATGGTTTTGTTATATTTTTCATGAATTTGGATTTCCTATTCGTACCTCACCTTGCATTGCAAAACCGGTCTTCCATGCTTGAACTTGTCACATTGATAGCGCGTTTACTAATCCGTAATCAAATTGAGAGGCATTAAATTGAGAATGAGACAAGTAAAATCGGAATATAAACCAGTATGATTACTAAAATGTCCTTGTCTCAAATCAAATATTTTATATACTTTTTTTAATAAAATTTGATATAGTATATAATAGTAAGAAAAAATTAAATTGCTTTTTTATTTCATAGACATACTACAATGCTTTTGTTTATTTTTTTTTTTATAAATTTAAGTATTGACTTTAATATCTAAATTTTCTCGCTCAAATTGTAGTTTTTCTCTTTGGCATATGTATGGAGTTGTGCATAATATGAATGAGCATAGAATTATGCTTAATGAGCTAGAAGGACATGGAAAGAAATTGTTAGGAGCATTTTCAGAAAAATAAGTCTAGGGTTAAAATGATAATCTTGAAAATAATGAAAGTAAGTGAGGGCATAAAGGGAAAAAATTATTATTCTGATTGCTTGGGCAATCCGGAATCCAAATATCTTGTATATGTTGGGAATCCAAATCCTCCAATTTCAGGAATTGGATTCCATTTTTTGTGTGGGCCCCATACACTTTTGATTCTTCCCAATTTTAGTAAACACATGTATAAACCGTAATCGGATTCGGATTCCTTATTCTCATTCCGATTACCGGTTAGTAAACGCACTATGAAATTGACTATCATTTTAATCATTTATTAGGGAATTGGTTGCCAAGGAGTTCTTGCTACTCAATATATCTCATCTCACCACCAAAGTGCCGATGTCTTCACCAAAGGCCTTTCACGTGAAGGATTCTCTTTCTTCACGTCCAAGCTTAACCTCTACTTTGTCTCGTTTCGCTTTATTGGATGTAAAGAGTACCATGAATCTTGATCACATACTATGAATCATGACCGTTCAGCAGATTCATAAATCACTTATATTTATTGTTTTATTACTTTTTTTAATTAGTTGTACAAAGTCAACTTGTAATATGTAAAAATTCAGAGCCATGTGAATACACAAACCATTCTGTTATTCTCCCAAAATGCAGGCCTCCTTCTTTTCTCCACTAATGCTCTCTATGTACTGGTTCTCTACGCTCTACCAATTTCTATTTTTTTTTTAAATTTAGCATGCTAATGCATTCCTTAATGTAATCCAAAGCGTATTATCACATTGCACCAACGCATTGATGAAAACTGGTTTTCTGTACTCCGTTCATAATTAGGCCATGCTTTGATTCCTAATGCTCTTTAGGAAGATTTTGTAATGTGGGTGTCGTAGTTTTTTTTTTTTTTCCTTCGTTTAGGGGTTTTTTCACTATGTTTTTTCCGGGCAAGGTTTTACAAAGACTATTATGACCCAAACTTGTGTAACCTCCATTTCAATAACGGAGTTACATAATCAATTGACACATGAGAATCTCTCTCCTACAAATCATAGATGATAGAGAAGAACATCGCTCGTACAAATCAAAGATGCTTGTTTGCTATTTTTCATTGATTCATTCGACCAAACTTTAGGGCGTACGTGGTTGGTCCAATAAGATACTTAAAGGGTCCAACTAGATTTGCGCTTTAATTTAGTTAGGTATGCTATATGCACAGCCCAAACAATTGTACCCAAACATCACATATGGCTGTGAGGAGAACAACGTGAGTTGCCTCAGTTCAGAACCCCCACAACAGATTGCGTAACTGAATAAACAAAGAAAAATTAATGAAAAAGGTTTAAAAATTTTGAGTTTGAACTATAAGGATAAAATAAAAGGTAAAGTGAATAGTATCATGATTGACTTTTTAATGTAAAAATATGATTTTTCGTTAAAATAAATAGTACCGAAAGCTTTTTGTTAAAGTTTTCCTAAACAAAGCACTCTCTTCGCACTTGTCCTACCCACCAATTATAGCGTAGCAGCTCTACTATCTGCCCGCACACACAAAGCACACCCTGCATTTTGATCCCACCCATCCACCAATCAAAATGTGGCAGCTCGACGAAAGTTTCTATTTTTTTTTTTTTGCAGTGAGTCAAAGGTGGCCCTAACACTTGTCTTTCTTGCATTGAACTGGCTGTATTCTACCTTTGACTTCTATGTTTATTGAGTTACATTTTAAGGCACAATAAGTGACCAAGCAAACCCTTAATCCTTCAAAATTAAGACACAATAAATTAAGCCAATTGTCTACCTACGAAATTTCCTTCCTAGTAGGATTTTCCCAAATCATACCCCCAAAGTCTTCTATGTTATTTTAATATAAGGACGAACTAAACGTTATGCAATTTCCAGGAAATGTAGTTAATATCCTAATATCCAACTTATCTGAAGTACTCCCTTGTGGTTACACAAATCTTAAGAACAATGGAAAAACAACTTACGAGCCACAGATTGGTGCTGGTTCCATGCCCGTTCCAAGGGCATATAACTCTGATGCTTCAACTGGGCGTTATCCTTTACTCCAAGGGCTTCGACATCACAGTCGCTCACACTGACTTCAACTTTCCTGACCCATCAAACTACCCTGATTTTGAATTCTTAGAGATGTCCGATGGCTTATGCGAGCAAAACATCTCGTCCCACAACTTCATAGCTGCGATATCAGGCTTTAACGTCAACGGCAAATCCCCACTCCAGGAGTCATTGGCTCGGAAGATGGAGAAAGAGGACCGAAATAGTAAGATTTCATGCATCATTTATGATGAGTACATGTATTTCTCAGAAGAGGTGGCTAATCATCTGGGTTTGCGTAGTATCATATTGACTACTAGCAGTGCAACAAACATGCTGACTCACCAAGCAATTCCTACGCTCGTAAAACATGATCACATTCCAATTCAATGTAACAATCAGACATCTCAAATTTTTGGAATTCGGTCCTTTGCATGTTAACTATGAGATGTATATACATCAAGTTGATCAATTAGTTGATTACAATTTTAACCATTACATGGGAAATAAAACTTGATGAGACTATGGTTTTCGTAACTGTTGCCAATGTCTGATGTTTGACCCATCTGAGTACAGATTCTATGATGCTGGAACTGGTACCAGGATTTCAGCCACTAAGATTTAAAGATCTACCCATTAGCAACTTTAGAGGTTTGGATGACTTACTGCAACTAATAGCAAAAGCACACGATTCAAGGTCATCTTCAGAATGAGTACCAAATTCCATTGTTTCCTATTGGTCCTCTGCACAAAACTGTTCCATCCCAGCCTATAAGCTTGTTGAAAGAGGACCAGAGTTGTATGTCATGTCTCGATAAAAAAGAACACAACTCTGTCATCTATATAAGCTTAGGAAGGATAGCATTTATGGACAGTAAAGAACTAGAGGAAATGGCGTGGGGTCTGGCCAACAGTGAGCAGCCTTTCTTGTGGGTGGTTCGAATGGACTCCGTATCATTGCCAGAAGGTTTCCAAGAAATTGTGGGAGAAAGGGGTCACATAGTGAAGTGGACACCACAAAAGAAAGTCCTCACACACAGCGCAGTGGGAGGGTTTTGGAGTCATTGTGGTTGGAATTTAACCGTAGAAGGTATCTCCGAAGGAGTCCCGTTGATATGTCAACCATATTTTGGGGACCAGAGAGTGAACTCGAGGTATTTGAGTCAAAGTATGGGGAGTAGGTCTGGAATGGGAGAATGATATGAACAGAGGACCAATAGGGAAAGCGATAAGAACACTGATGGTAGGCAAAGAAGGGGAACCAACAAGGCAAAGAGCAAAAGATTTGAAGGTGAAAATTGAGTTTTCCATGAAGCAAAGAAGCTCTTCCTACAATTCCTTGAATGAATTAGTTGACCTTATCTTATCATTCTAATAATATACATATTTTGTTTTGACATGCGATATTATACACTACTTTCATTTACGGAAATAAGAATTTGAACTTGGTTGCAAAGGAACGGATACACTACTACAACCACTGGAGAGAAACGCCTCAACTTAACAGTGGTGAGAAAAGAATTCAACACAGTGTCATGACAACTCCTAGAGTTCTTGAAGATCCGATTGTTCTTTTCATCCCATAGACCATAAACAGTAGCAGCCAAATACAACTTCTTCACCGTAGGAGCTAACAAATTTCCTTTCCAATGAAAAGCTGCCCAATCTAAGTACAGAGGTCATGGAGTATTTAACCAAGGCAAGTCACAAGCAACTAAAATGACACGCCAAATCAGCATATTAAAAGGGTCGCTAAAAAAAAAGATGAGCATGGGATTCAAACCCACTCCCACAGAAGGAGCAAGAAGGATTTACCCCGATCAAGCGTAGAAAATTTGCCCTTAATAGCTAGCCATAAAACGAAGCTAGCTCTAGGAATACATTGACCGTGCCAAACCAAACTAGACCAAGTTACCCTAGGACCCGAAGGTCAACCTTATCAATCACAAATCGACCAACTCCACATATTATCAATCACAAATCGAACTAAGCAAAGCATCATTTGGGAGTCCAGAATTGATAATAAATTAATTGTCCCACATCAAACTAAGAGGGTCATGGGGTGTCAGTTGTCATGCCAAAAAAAATATAGAGTTTCCATCACCAATTATATGCCTAAAGAGTTTCCATCACACAACAACAAATTCATTTAAGCATAGAAATTGGAAATTTGAAAGTGTCTAAAAGAAATTCCCAATCCAGAGTATCATAAGCCTTCATAATGTCCACCATATGAAGTACTCCTTTATCGCTACATAAATCTTAAGGGGCAATGGAAACACAACGTACGAGCCGTAGATTAGTGCTGGTTCTATGCCCATTCCAAGGGCACATAACTCTGATACTTCAACTGGGCACTATCCTTCAATCCGAGGGCTTCTACATCACAGTCACTCACACCAACTTCAACTTTCTTTCGAACTACCCTGATTTCGATTTTTTAGAGATGTTTGATGGCTTATGTGAGCAAAATATCTCATCCCACAATTTTATTGCTGCGATATTAGGTTTTAATGTCTAACTGCAAATCCCCACTCCAAGATTTCATGCATCATCTATGATGAGTACAGAAGAGGTGGCTAATCATCTACGGTTGCCTAGCATTATACTGACTACTAGCAGTGCAGCAAATATGATTTTACCAAGCAATCCCTAGAAGATGGTTACTTTCCAATTCAAGGTAACAATAAGACACATCAAATTTTTCGAATTGTATCTTGACTTATCAACTATGAGATGTAAATGCAACAAATTGATCAATTATTTGATTGATTTTAACCTTTTTTTTTACAGGAAATAAGACTCGATGGCTCTATGGTTTTTATAACTTTTGCAAATGTCTGCACTAACCTTAAGATCTCTGATGCTTGACCATTCTGAGTACAGATTCTATAATGCTGGAACTGGCATTAGGACTCTAACCACTAAGATGTCAGAGGCTTGGTCTGCTTACTGCAACTACTAGTGAAAGCACATGATTCAAGGTCATCTTCGGCCATCATTTCATTTGGAACACCGGGATGGCCTTGAACAATCATCGCTGGCACGGCTTCAGAAAGAGTACAAAACTGTTTCATCCCCGTCTACAAGCTTGCTGAAATAGGACCAGAGTTGTATGTCATGGCTTCATAAACAAGCACACAACTCTGTCATCTATGTAAGCTTAGGAAGTACAGCATTCATGGACAGTAAAAACTAGCTAAAATGGCATGGGGTCTGGCCAACAGCAAGCAGCCTTTCTTGTGGGTGATTTGGATGATGAACAGTTATCTGGAGCACTCGCTCGTCCTCAAGCGAGACGAGTACATCCTCGTTGGAGAACGCTGACAACATCTTCGTGAGGACGTGGGCATTTCGAGTCTCTCGCTGCCGTGAGCAAAGTAACGAATGTAAAATGCACACTCATTCTCAATCATTATAAGTGTCTTAATAACTCACCAAGAATATTACTTGTCGCACCATAACCTTGCTCCCTAGCCTTGACATGCTTAATCCATGGATAGAAAAGAAATCATCAATAGCCACCTTAAGTGAGTCAGCAGTATTATCAGTGGCTTGTACAACGCATAAAAAAGGCTCGATCACATGACCTTTATCCACAAAACATATTACAATAGCCAATTGGTTAAATGAAGACATGTCATGAAGCTCATCAATAGGAACGGAAAAGTGTGAACCACCAATATCTTTAACGATTGCATTGATGATTTCCATTGAAAAAACAGTTATGACGTCCTGAGTATCAGGTGAAGTCAACTTTAGACCTAAGGGAGGATTTCTCAATGTGATGGCTTTTAACTCCTCGTGATGATCACATTGGAAGTTCTAGAGTCCAAGAAAAACTCCTTTGTTGTTTGAACCTTAATATTCATCGTCTCTGCAATATATAAGGCCTTGATGCCCTTGATGCAAAAGAAACCTCATACAAACAATTGATACATCCAAAAGAGTGTTACATTCCTTTAGTGCTTGGTGTTGCTTTAATAAAGCATCATAGGTTCTCCAAGCTTGGTTGAGGGCGCTATTCCGTCCTCCAACATGACCCTGCAACCTTTCCTTCTTTCAATTAGAAAACCCTTTACTAACAAAGCAATCACCGCAAGCTTGCTCTCCCGTATTTAGCTTAAACAGATAACAACATAGACAATACAAAGCATCTTTTGCTATAGTATATTCCAACCAAGTCGGAAGCTCATTAAACCAAGCAGAAATAAACCTTCTCGCACCCCTACTAATACTCTTGTTGGGAAAGTCATGGTCTCGAGTCAGAAAATGACCCTTTTGTATATATGCTCTTCGAACTTAGGATGGTAATCCCAAATTCGAGTGCGCAGCAAGGGACTCTTCCAAGTTGATTTCGACACAAGCTTGTTTCGAGCTTTTGTCGTTCTCTTTTGGAGACGATGACGACTCCATTGACTCATCAGATGATTTTCTTTTCAAGCACCTTCCATGGCCGCTCTGCTTCAAAATTTTGGGTCTTTTAGCACATATATCATACGAACCAGAAATTCTTCAAAATCCTAATAATTATTCCAGTATCATCCAACAATCAGAAATACTACAAAAGTCTTCTTGTATTACTGCAAGGGTACACAAAAAATCCATTGGATTAAATTTACTGAGGAAGCAAAGAGTGAGAGAGAGGGAGTTTTTGAGTCCTCAAACGCCTGAGAGAGAGAAAGGGAGGGAAACAAGGGCGAGGAAGGAACTTTGTAGGCAGCGACAGGGTAGGGGGCACTTTGGGCTTAAAGGCATTTTCGTGTATTTGTTCAACCAAAAAAAAAAAAAACATTTTTTTGTTTTTCTTTAATACAATTATATATTTACATAAACTCGTCATTCCTAAGATTCGAACCTAAGAATGAATACTATTAAATCGCAATACTAAATGTCAATTGTTAAACAATGATATATTTACACAAACTCAAAATGGACCGGACTAAAGAGTATAAGAGAGGGTCGAGTTGGCCACTTCATAGACAACAAAATTTATTTCAAGATAGAGATGTTGGGTACTACAATTCCAGTCACATTATAAATATATAATATCAATATTATTTGTAGTTTGATATAAATATTTAGACAATCAAAATTTGTCATTTGGTCAAATAGTGCTAAATAGATAAATTAAGGTCAAATGTGAAATTTTCAGAAAGATGCTGACAAATGCTCATTTCTTACTTAGGATGAAAAGGTAGAGGAAAATATTGTTAGCCAATGAAAGAGAGAATCAAAGAGTGGAGGAGGAACTATTTTGCGATTCATATGTGTAATCCTAGCGTAGAAATCACACTAATCTTCTCTGTATCGTTCTAAGTTTATGAGATGTCCATGAAGGAGATTTCATGACGGTTTGCTCATAGCGAATTTAAGAGAACATTGATGCCCGAACGATGAAGATTTTGGTTGTCAAATTGGGCTCTTATTTGCTAGGGAGTTTAGGTTTCAATTTGAGCTTTTGAAGGGAGACACAGAAGGGGTGATTGATTAATTACGATCTCTAACGAAATCCAACACAAAGCTGCATGATGGCATAATCAATGCTCCAAAACTTGATAATTCTAAGATACAATCCAATTGTAGTATGAAAAAAATTCACATTGTGGTATTTTGGATGTTGGAATCGGAACATTCGGTTCACTAAAACGACATTTATAAAAGAAAAGGACAAGGATTGAGCTTTCTAGGTTCTTTTTCTTTGCGATGGTGGCTCCACAAGTCAGGCCGATACAGAGCTCTGCAATGGTGGGCTTTGCAAATCATGGTTGCCATATTGCAAAATCCATCAAAAACATTCTCAGGGAAAACTTTCATATGACCTATCATCTTAATATTTTCTTGTAGTGCTCATCAATATGATCGTGTGAGCATAAGCAGAACGAATTTTAGAACTAAAATAAAGATTCCACTGCACTACAAAGTTTAGGGATAGTATAATAATTTTGTATTACCATGATTGATTACCTTATGCTGTCAGTTTACCTTTATTTTTCATTTCTATTTCAAATTATTTTATTTCTTTTCCTTTTCATTTTGTTTCTTTTTATTTAGATGTTTATTAAAAGTGAAAAAAAAATTAATGATATTCTTCTTTATTCGTAACTTGTATGTGGAAAATCTTATATTCGATTATCATTACATGCGAATTTGAATTATATTACATCTCGTCATTATTATTATTATCAAAACATGTTCTGTCTCATCTCACATATCAAACGTACTTTTGATGATAGATAATATCATTTACTCCCACAAACAAAAAAAAAAAAAAAAAAAAAAAAGAAGGGGGAAAAGAATTAAGATGTAAAAAGTGGGATAAACCCATTTTCTTTCCTCCTCCCGTATCCTCCCTCCTTCTGTTTTGCGCTGCAACAGGAGCCCCATTAAACAGCAAGCCGACGACTGCCGAGTGCCGACGCAACAGCTCTGTCATCCACGGGTCACCAAAGGCTCTCAAACTACACATCTAGAATGCTCTTGCCGTCCTTTATCCAATCCCCAAGTTAGTTTCTATAAATTCGTAGGCGATTTTCCTCAACTTCAAATTTAAGAAACGGTGACCCAGGGTTTTCCGGCCAACTTCCGGCCAATATCGCCGGAATTGGACCTCGACCCAAGAGGTAGAAATGATCCTCTTCTCGTGGGCTGTTCTCCAATGTAAGTTCCTTTTCCAAATTTTCAACTTTCAGTTTTGGGATTGATTCTTGATTTCGAATTTTATTCGATTTTGTGTGTGAATGTCGGAGATGAGACTTATGGTAATTGTTGTATCTGTGAAGTTGTTGAAATCCCTAACGATTACGTTCCCGGTTGATAGTTGAAGCATGTCTATAGCATGATGTGGGATTGAACTCTTTTGCGTAGGAATTATAAAATTCATGGAAAGAATGTGAAAATGTGGCACGAAATTAGAAAATGGGGGTCAAAATCATGTTATGATGAAGGCAATAGCTTAGCCTGATTCCTTGTTTATTGTAGTTGTATTCAGCAGCTTACTTTGGTTTTAAATTGCCTGCTGTCCAGTAGATGTTTAATGTGGAGGAAATTCTCTCTTGAAGTTGCCTGAACTTACCTATTTGGTAGACAAGGCTACTCAAGGGAGAGCTAACCTGAGGTGTGAGTGGACATTTATTTAAGAAATGTTTTTTCTTTATCAAATATTAAGCATGCCTAGATAAATATTAGGGGAAAACCAGATTTTATGAATTAATATCAGATCTTATAGTGAATGGTATTATTTAGCTTACATGTGTATGATCAATATTACATGTGTCATTCTACAAACATGTCATTCATCTTATACGTGTATGGTATTACAGAACTTTTCCAAATTATCATTATAAATGGCAATACAAGAACTCGAGCACAAATAAGCAAACACAAATGATGCAAATTTAGAAACAAACAGTAATAATCGCAATCGAAATTTATGGTACATAAAATAAGCAACATAAATAGTATTTTTGGAATGAAATTCTGGTGCAACAAATGTCCTTTTATTGGTTTGTACATATGATATAGTAAACGAATTGCTGTAGCCACAACGTTCTTTAAACTCTTTTCCTGCATGCATTGGAGAATATTAGAAATCACTGAAATTGGAATAAGTTGAAACGCTTATGCTTATTGTATATGTGTTTCCAAAAATAGGGGGTTAAGGACTCAATTAATTTTTAAGCCACTTAGCACTACGGTTATGTTTATTGTATATGTGTTTCTGATAAAGGTTTCTCTTGAGGCAGTTGGTAATCTGAAATGTTTCTTCCTCACACCTTAACTGCTATTAGCTACCTCGGAAAAATGAATCAGGTAGCAGATTGTGGTTTTAGATCCAAACTGTTCAATTTTTCAAGTGCTATACATGTATGTATATATTATATAAAACATGGTAGAATATTTTTTGAGTGCTATATGGATAAGTTGGAGATGGAAACATGCTAACCTTTGTGCTTGATCAATCAATTGTGTTCGTCCTTCCTGTCGATTCCTTGTTTGTGTTGGAGATTCCTTGTTTGTTTATAATGCTTGTAGTTTGAGTGATTGCAAGTTTGAGTAGTGTAAAGTTTTTCTTGTTTAATCACAAGAAGTTTGACCATGGACGATGAAAACAAGTATTTCAACTGGTTGCAATAATAGACCCGCAGCGATTTCAAGTTTCCGAAGCTGCTTCCTGTCAACATCGGTTGTGAACTACCCGTCTCCCAAACACGCGTTAAACTTGGCAGCTTCTGTAACTCGAAGGACCTCAATTTATTGAATGCTTCAACGGAGTGACTACTTTCTTCATGCTTCGATCCCTTTAGTTGGAAAATCACTTCCATTAAATTACAGTCACTTACAGTAAGATTCCACGGAGCTATAAAGTTTAAGGATAGTATGATAATTTTGTATTACCACGGAAAATCACTTCCATTGAATTACAGTCACTTACAGTAAGATTCCACGGAACTATAAATGAAGATTTCACGGAACTATAAAGTTTAAGGATAGTATGATAATTTTGTATTACCATGGCAGATTACCTTATGCTGCCAGATTACCTTTATTTTTCATTTCTATTTCAAATTATTTTATTTCTTTCCTTTTTATTTTCTCTTTTTATTTAGATGTGTATTAAAATTGGCAAAAAATTAATGTATTCCTTTTTATTTGTAATTTGTAAGTGAAAGATTTTATGTTCAATTATTATTAAAGACGAATTTAAACTATCGTACTTCTAGTCATTATTATCATCAAAACGTGTTCCGTCCTATCTCACGTACCGAACGCACTTTTAGTGATAAATAATAGAGTTTATTCCATAAAATAAATGTATAAAAGAATTAAGATAAAAAAAGTAGGAGAAACCATTTTCTCTCCTCCTCCGGTATCCTTTCTCCTCTTTTGCGCTGCAACAGAAGCCCCATTAAACAGCAAGCCGACGACTGCCGAGTGCCGACACAAAAGCTCTGTCGTCCACGGGTCACCAAAGGCTCTCAAACTACACATCCAGAATGCTCTTGCCGTCCTTCATCCAATCCCCAAGTTAGTTTCTATAAATTCGTAGGCGATTTTCCTCAATTTCTAATTTAAGAAACGGTGACCAAAACCGGCCAACTTCCGGTCAATATCACCGGAATTGGACCTCGACCCAAGAGGTAGAAATGATCCTCTTCTCGTGGGCTGTTCTCCAATGTAAGTTCTTTTTCCAAATTTTCAACTTTCAGTTTTGGGATTGATTCTTGATTTCGAATTTTATTCGATTTTGTGTGTGAATGTCGGAGATGAGACTTATGTGAATTATTGTATCTGTGAAGTTGTTGAAACCCCTAACGATTACGTTCTCGGTTGAAGCATGTCTATAACATGGTGTAGGCTTGAACTCTGTAGAACCTTGTATTGTTGTGAATAGGAATTATAAAATTATAAAATTATAAAATTCATAGGAATTTTATAATTCATTGGAACACTTTTGCATAGGAATTATAAAATTCATGGAAAGAATGTGAAAATGTGGTACGGAATTAGAAAATGGGGGCCAAAATCATGTTATGATGAAGGCAATAGCTTAGCCTGATTCCTTGTTTACTGTAGTTGTCCAGTAGATGTTTAAGACTTCATGTGGAGGAAATTCTCTCTTGAAGTTGCTTGAACTTACGTATTTGGTAGACAAGGCTCCTCATGGGAGGACATTTATTTAAGAAATGTTTTTTCTTTATCAAATATTAAGCATGCCTAGATAAATATGATTTCCGTTATGTTTAGGGGAAAATCAGATTTTATGAATTAATATCAGACCTTATAGTGAATGATCATATTATTCAGCCTACATTAGTTGCGGCTAGGCTAAGCATAGGAAAGTAAGAACATGATAATATTATTTAGCTTACATGTGTATGATCAATATTACATGTGTCATTCTACAAACATGTCATTCATCTTTTACGTGTATGGTATTACAGAACTTTTAGCATTATAAATTGAAATGCAAATATTGGTAGCTAGAGACAACTTTTCCAAATTATCATAACAAATAAGCAAACTCTAATTTAGAAACAAACAGTTACAATCACAATCGAAATTTATAATACATAAAATAAGCAACATAAATAGTATTTTTGGAATGAAATTCTGGTGCAACAAATGACCTTTTATTGGCTTGTACATATGATATGGTAAACGAATTGCTGAAGCCACAACGTTCTGTAAACTCTTGTCCTGCATGCATTGGAGAATATTAGAAATCACTGAAGTTGGAATAAGTTGAAATGGTAATGCTTATTGTATATGTGTTTCAGAAAATAGCGGTTTAAGGACAAAATTAATTTTCAAGTCACTGAGCACTACAGTTATGTTTATTGTATATGTGTTTCTCAAAACGGTTATGCTTGTTGTAGGTGAGACATGCTAACAGAAAAAGGTTATTCCAATATTAATGTGGAATCTGATAAAGGTTTCTTGAGGCAGTTGCCAATCCGAAAAGCTTCTTCCATCTTAACTGCTATTGGGTGTAAGACTTTTATTGGGCTTACATCTATATAGGAGTCCTAATTGATTAAGGATAAAAGAAAGGAAGTAATATTTGATTATTCCGGATTACTTATGGTGAAGTATAGCAATAATTTTTGGGAATATCAATCCTATTAGTTCATGGATTTTAGAGGTGCTAAAGATCTGTATTAGGGTTTTCTTTATGGGCGAGAAACCTAATACTCTCACCTATAAATATAAGGCTTATGTCCCACTTTTATACACATTATTCTAGCACAAAACACTACCCCATATAGGAGTGCATAAGGCGTGTAGAGAGAGATGAAGATCTTTGCTTGTTCGTTGCTGATCATGGTTCAATCTTGTTCATATCAATGGCTTCTCAAGGTTAGTACTTGCATATTATAGATCGACTTGCATTGGGTACCTCAAAAAAATCAATTAGGTAGCAGAATGTGGTTTGACGATCCTTATTGTTCAATTTTTTAAGTACTATCCATGTATGTATATATTCTATAAAACATGGTAGAATAATTTTTTGAGTACTTTATAGATAATTTCATCAGTTTTTACTAAACCTAAAAGAAGTTGGAGATGGAAACATGCTAACCTTTGTGCTTGATCAATCAATTGTGTTAGTCATCTTCATCCTCCCCATAGAATTCGTAATACTCTCACCTAAAAGACAGATGTTTTCTTGAGATAGAGTTGAGTTTTAAAAAATAAAATTACTTAAATACACTTTAGTGTGAACATATGCACATTTATATGGTATTTGACTAAATTTTGAGAAATCTTTTGTCAAACTAAATATGAACTGTGGATTATGCTTTCCCTAAATTTGTAGTAAAAATTATGGTGGTGTTTGCCATATTATGCTTGTAGCTCAAAACCAGAACGTATATGTTGGTTGAATAAATAGAAATTTAAGATTGAGCATATATAGCTCACTGACTGTAAATTATCAACCTAGCTATTCTTCAGTCCTTCGTAAAAACATTAAGGATCGAAAGAGTTGGAACAAACAACTTGAAGCATTACTGTTTAGGAGAAAATCTTTGTTGGTTTAGTGGTTGTATATTGATGATGCGGTCTTCCAGGTGGACACAAAAGTGATTGCAAATTAGAAACATTAATCTAAAGCATACCTTGTCCATTCCTGTCGAAATGCGGGTTTTACTTGCAATCGGGGATTATGCGTGTCAACAAGCTTAGAATCAAATGGCCTTAAGTCTTGCACATTAATAACCTTCAATAACTCCAAAGACGGCAACTTCAAAGTGTAAGCTTCGCCACAAAAATACTTGAGTTTTGGCAGACTTTTAAGCTTGATGGACTTCACTTTCGGTAATGTAATTATTTCAGCTGTTTCTTCTTCTGCGGCAACGATTTCTTCCATCTGCTTACACTTGTTAACTTCTATGTCCTCTACACTCGCAAGAAGTTTGACTATGGACGAAGAAAACAAGTATTTCAACTGGTTGCAATGATCGACCGACAGCGATTTCAAGTTTCCGAAACTGCTTCCTGTGAACATTGGTTGTGAGCTACCTGTCTCCCAAACACGCGTTAAACTTGGTAACGTACGTAACAAGAAGAACCTCAATTTTTTGAATGCTTCAACGGAGTGACTACTTTCTTCATGCTTTGGTCCCTTGAGTTGGAAAATCACTTCCATTGAATTACAGTCAATTACATAAAGAGTTTCGAGATTATCATCATCATTTGAGTCCTCCAGATTAGTTGGTGTAACCTAGAAAATTAAACACGATCAACAAGATGATACAATACTAATTAAAAGTTGTAATTATAGGGGTTAATTGAACCTGATTTAAAAGCTTACCTCCAGATTAATTGGACGTGGCAATATTTCAATGGGGCGTTGGGCGTTTGGTCTTGAATATGGTATGCATCCACATCCATCAGGGCACCAATTTGATGAACGTGTTGGAGAGGTGCTGAAATCATGACTTGTTGAATCCTTCTCAGACTTATTCGCTAACTTCTTTCTTTGTGGAATTACAGCACCCAATGTCTTCAATTTGTCACATTCTTCCACGTGCATATTTTTTGTGGATGACCATAGAAATGTAGATCCCGCTGGACAAAGACTTGTGAGACGAGGCAGGTATTTTAGTTCAAATGTGTTCAGTTTCCTCGGATACAAAATCATGTCTTTTGTCGCCTCTTCTTCATTTTCCTCTGTGATTCTGACTATAGTTTCAATGTCCCGACATCCTGATATCTTTACCTTTTCAAGATTCAAAAGTTCTCGGGCAATTAAATGCGAGAACACATAATTTATTCCAGAACAATTTGTCAATTTCAAATATCTCAAATTTTGGAAGCCCTGGAATCCAGACGGAATGTTTTTCCACAAGTGTGTAAACGAACAAAAGAGCATCTTCAACTTACGTAACTGGGGACATGTTGGAGCTGTCTGCCCATCCATAACTATATGGATTTTCAGATCAAATAGCACGCCTTCAAACTCCATTTCAGACAACTCTACCTCTTCTAAACTTGGAAACCATGAAATGCACTTTGATGGAAATATTGCTTTTTCAAATATTCCTGCAGATTGATGCTCAACCCCTGGCGTTGTTTCCTGAAAAAGAAAAATCATTATCAGTTAAAGAAAAATTATGCACCAACTTAAGCATTTCGTAAGAATTTCAAATTTCCACATATCGGCTGCCTCCTCATATCATAGAGATTGGAGAGTGGGACATACCTCTTGGTTGGAGTATAGCTTGTTAGCTTGGAAGAAACCAACCAAATTCTGTAGACCCAAGAGATTCAAATTGGTTAATTTATGAAAAGATATCATATCGGCTTCCTCATCGTGTTCTCTCCCCTGCTTTGACACAATTTCTTCCATTTGATAACATCCACCAATAGCTAATTCCTGGAGTTGTACCAAGTTTTTCGCTGCTGATAGTGAAAAGGCATATTTTAAGACACCACAACCTGACAATTGAAGGAATCTTAGGTTGGTCAAAAAGCTATTCGGAAGCGGACCAATTGATTGTTTGCGAGGAAAGAGTGCACTTGTTCCATTTACAAGATACTCGATATTTGGACACTTATCAAGATACAAAACTTTCAAATCTTGAAATCCCTCTTCGTCTAAATCAGTGAGGGCAGAGAAATTCTTAACATTGTGCAAAGTCAATTTTTTAGATTTTTTCAATATAAGTCTAACTGCTTGACTCTCCATCAACTTGCTTGCATCACTTTCATCAATCACCAAACAATTTTCGAACGCATAAGCTGTCATCATCATCAACTTCCTTGCATCACTTTCAGCACGTCTATCGATCATCTCACAAAATCCCTTTTCCCCAGTTCCCAAGAATATATGGAATTTTATTGTTAGGCTTTTCAAGACTAAGTCTTTTGGCAACAAGTGGATGACATTTATGGATAGAACCTTCAAATGATGAGACAGAGACATCACCTCAGAAATGCTTGCCATCCTCTTATCTTCTCTTCCTGTTCCAAGGTCCCATTTATCGAAGCTACCCATCATATACAACTCTTCAAGTCTACATAAGCCGGAGAAGATACCATGTGGAATCACCTTAAGATTCCAGCAGTTTGTCGTATCTAACAACCTCAACTGTTTAAGTCGTCCAATTTCCCTCGGCAACTCACACATGTAAAAACAATCCCGAAAGCTGAGGATTTCTAAATTCTCCAAACTCCCAATAACATCAGTAGACATGCCATCAAAGTCAGACCCATCTAGGCACAAGGTCCGCAGGTTCTTCAGTACTCCTAGTGATCTTGATGAGCCTAGGTCTTCCATTTCCACCAAAGCTAAAACCTTTAGTTCTTTCATCGCATTACAAATGATGTCCATGCTACCTTTTGAAAAACGTCCTTTCATCGTCTGTAGAAGCTCAAGTTTTGGGCAACCAATTGGAATCTCCAGATCGCCAACCAGTGAGATTGTGTCATATGTAGCTAAATTTGGCCACTCTTTATTTTCAACATGACTTCTTACCAGAAATCGATGTGGATCTCTTGAAGCAATCGATATGGCAACATCGCGAACTATGTCATGCATTTTTGTAGTCTCACTCTTGCCACCATCTAGTAACAAAAACCTTCTTTGTAGTTGGGCAACCAACGAATGCACTCTATTTCTTGTATCTTCCAAAGTAGAGCAGTTGCTAAAATATCCTCGACCCCACCCATATCGAACCAAATACTCAATTGGAATATCATAATCTTCTGGAAATAAACAACAAAGTAAAAGACATGACTTGGCTTCATCACTCTCCAATCTATCATAACTCCATTTTATGCTAGAATAAACTTTGTCATTCACTCCAGGGATGTTCACTGGGGTAGAATTTCGCAGCTGATTAAGGGCATCATCCCATTCACTTTTGTTTTTCTTTTCTAGGGCTTTTCCAACAGTTACAATTGCAATAGGTAAACCTCTACATTCCTTCACGACATCTTTTGCAATGGAACGTAAATCAGGATCATTGAAGGATTCACCTACCATTTCTCGAAAGAGCTCCTGTGATTCTTCTGTTGTTAAAGTCGGGACTGCAATAATTGGTTGACTTCCCATCCTGTTGCAGACTTCCCAATCTCGTGATGTCAACAAAACTTTGCACCCTTTATGAGCATCTGCAGAAGGGAGTCCAATAGCCTCAAAATCAGGCTCTGTCCAGACATCATCTAATACAATCAGGATCCTTTTTATTTCCATGAGTCTTCCATGTAGCTTTAGTGCTCTTCCGGGCTTGGATTCCTCCTCAAATTTCAAATCTATTTCGTCTGGAATTTCCGACTGGATCGTCCTAATACTTGGACTTTGAGACACAGTTGCCATCACAATTTTATCAAACAGTTTCAGTTTTTCCAATCTTGTGATGATTTCTTTTACCATTGTGGTTTTACCCACACCCCCCATTCCACAAATCCCGATCATTCGTACTTCTTCCCTCTTCAAACCCTCTATCACCTCATTCATGTTCGCCATTCTGGACTTAAAATCCTTAAAACCTTTTTCGAATGTTGACCGAGGTGCACGATGGGCCACATTTTCAATTCTTTCTTCGTTTTGGAGCTGAAGAACACGTTGTGTAATCTTATAGGCTCTCCGACTCAAGCTCCATCGATACACACATCGCCTTTTCTTGTTAATTTCATCCTCAAACTGCAACACTTTTTTGACGAGGTCGTCGTTCACATTCTTTAGCCAACTCTGAACATCAGGTTTGATGATTTCACCGTTCCTTTTGGCAGCATCTACCAATCCCTGCACTCTATCTCTCTTGTCAAAAAGCTTTTTTATCTCACCCTTAAGACTTTCAAGGTTGGAATGGTAATTAACCGAATAGCCAAACTCTGTTCCTATTGGTGTGACCAAGGACTCTCCAATTTTTGAGGCAATTGCAATTATAATTTCCATTTCCTTCTGAAATCAAAGACTACGGCTGGAATGCTCCTCTTTGTTGCTGGCTTTTGTAAGTCTCGCGCTCAGTGCTCTAATGCCTAAACCAAAGCAGCACCCCAACACAACATCAATAATCATTATTTTTGTCTTCTTTAAATCTAAATTGTATTATTACTTAGTACTACAGTTTAGTAGTATTTCTATTCACTTCTAAATTAAAGGTCTTAGGTTCGATTCTCTCTTTTTGGCGAACTTGAGCCACATTATTGCAAGCTTTTACACTGTAAGCAACGTGATATATCAGGGATTTTTTAGTTCTTTTATTTCTTTATATTTTTGTTTTATTGTTTTTTCATTCTTCCTCATCCCATTACCAAAGACCTCACACCTCCACTACGTTTTTTTTTTTTTTAATTTTTTTTTGCCAGCAGCCCTCATGGTTCGTTTCAAATTTCAAGCCCATCAACTACTGTTTATGACAGTTTTGAGCCCAGCCAGAAAACTTATCAATTTTTTTCTCTATTTTTATCTTTTGTTTGAGTTTTGTGTTGATCTTTGTTAGTTTTCCTCTATGACTCATACCTTAAGGCTTAAGTATCGCTTAGCTCAAACCCGTAACGATGAAGCTTTCTGCAAAGTCCCGCCTGATGCTTATCAAATTATATCTTTGTTATAATTTCTTCATTCAAAATATTTATCAAATTATCTCTTTGTTATAATTTCTTTGTAAAAAATATTTTTTTTCCTCCTAAAATTAAAATATAATTTTACCTTCAAGATAATGAAATTGGTGGATGTTTATATTTTTAAAATTATTATGTCTACATTTTATTGAGAGAATTATTTTGTATATATGGTTGATTGGTACATTTAGTTTTAGTGTTGGTACGTTTAATTCTAGTTTATGGTACGTTTGATTTTAGTTTTGGTTTGTTTAATTTTAATTTTTGGTACATATCACATATCATTGGTTGATAACTTAATAATATGTCTCTTTGTTTTGGATTAATAAAAATAATAAATTTGGTTTGAAGAATGCTAGATTACGGAGCTACTTTTTGAATAAATTGGTGGATCAATGGCACTTCATGTAATTTTGAATTTCGAAAAGAGGACATTTTAGAAAACGTGGCCCTAAAATTGTAGAAAATAGTTTAATAAAAAGTCTAAATGATAGGGATGTTGCACCTAGATCAAAATTCCCCTTACTTATATCTATATATTTGAAATAATTGTAGATTAAATCTTGAACCAAATCACATTCTTTATCTTTAAGTAGGTACTTTAATCTACATAAAATAATTTCCGCATACCTATATGTGAAATATAGGTAAAATAAATCTTGAACCAAATCACATCCTTTATGTTGTAGGTAAATTATTTTGCATGTATTATTGCATATACATTAAGCATATTTTATTTTTATTATATATGTGTAGTAAAATAATTTACCCATATTTATATAGAATATAATTAAATAATTTTGAAAAAAAAAAATAACATTCTTATATTTTGTTGGTAACTAATGCTCACATATTTTGAAAACGGAAAAACTAAACCCAAAAAAAAAAAAAATCCTAATTTATGCAAATTTGAAAAGCAACTAAGCAATTTAAAAAGGAAAAAAAAAAACAAATGAAAACCCTAGAATCATATACTTTTATTAATAATATGCAATGAAATCATGATATTAAAATTTGTTTTTAATCTGACATAAGTTACTAGGGGTATTTTAGGCATATAAAAATACAAAATTTTGTGAAGTCAAAACCTAATCAATAAAATTGTTGAGCTGGAGCTTGAAATAGAATATTCGGCGGGCACTAGAATGTAAAACTAACACTTTTGTTTCTTGGTCAGGTAGGATAAAAACAAACGCCTAAAACAACAAATATTGGATAGAAATAGAGTTTTCGAGAAGGACGTACATACCTGTATCGTAAATCAACGCAATACAACTGTACGACAGAGCAATGCAATTGTCCGGCAGAGTAAAATTGAAATTTTGAAATCTATGCCTTGTTCAGCAACAAATCATATGTCTGTACTGGTAGTGGTGCTTCACGAATTTGGTAGAAAATTTGAATGTTAGCATGCACAAGGAGGGCGGATTATGCACAGCAATGCAAATATATGAACATATAACTTCAATGGGGAAAAGATAATAAGAAGTTTTCTAACAATATAAATAGGAGAAGCAAAAAAATATATATGTAAAGTCACTGAGTTTTTGTTAGGAAAATTTACTACGGTGAGTTTTAGTTAAAGAAAATTGAATTTCAAGGGGGTAAAGTCATATTTTCAATTGATGGTTTCAGTGCATGTGTATATTTATTTACTCATTATTATTTTACAGCATGCAAATTTTGAATAGTTTACATTTCAGCACCATATAGTAGATGCGATTTCAAACTTTTTGTATTGAGTGAGAAAAATAAAAATTCAATTATAAGGGGGGGATTAGCTCAATTTCAGTTGATGTGGATGAACATCAAAACACAAAAACATATAGTACAAACACCTAAAACAACAAATATTGAAAAGAAATGGAGTTTCTAAGAAGTACATACATACCTGTATTGTAAATCAACCCAATGTAACCATCTGATAGAGAAAAAATGAAATTTTGAAATCTATGCCTTGTTCAACAACAATATGTCTGGTACTAGACCTGGTGCTTCACGAATTTGCTAGAAAATATAATGTAAAACCAACACTTTTGTTTCTTAGTCACACATGGGTAAAAATAAACACCTAAAACAACAAATATTGAAAACAAATAGAGTTTTCAAGATGTACATAAGTACCTGTATTGTAAATCAACCCAATGCAACAGTTTCGCAGAGTAAAAGTGAAATTCTGAAATATATGCCTTATTCAGCAACAAGTTATGTGTCTGGTACTAACATTGGTACTTCACGAATTTGCTAGAACAAATGAATGTTGAATGGTATCATGCACAAGGATGACATATTATGTTACCTCAGCAATGCAAATATATGAGCAGATAATAACTTCAATGGGGAAGGGTTAATAAGAGTTTTCCAACAGTATAAATAGAGAAGCAAAAAATATATATTTAATGAGCATTACCTCAAGAGGAGGTGATTCTGAAGCAAGGTATTTTTATTCTCTTTGAACAAGAAAAAGACAAAGTGAAAGAGAATGGGCTGCATTGCTTTCGAACCCATTTTGTATTTCTCTTTATCAAGAAAAAAGTGAAAAAGATTTGGATACTTTGCTTACGAACCACTTGGTATTCTCTTCAACAAAAAGAAGGATAAAGTGAAAGAAAATTGGATGCATTGCTTCCCAACCCCAAATTCTCAAGGCACAATCATGGCTTGAGCCATCCTCATTCGTTCGTGGCATCACATTATTTCACGGTACAAACATCACAATTAGAATTGGTAATCTATTTCGAACAATAGTTGGCCTACTATTAATCGTAGCATATAAATTTTGTACGGATTCGTTTTGATAGTGTTTTTAAAGTTATTGAATACATTTTTAGTAATTAAAAATGTTCTTTTTTTTCCTTCCAATTACAATTAAATGGAATCGAACTATGAACCAGCCTAATCCTAGTAACCCATTTTCCAACCTGGTATCATAAGCAATGCACATCTAGCAAGACCATTATTTCTATGGTAATTTTTAAGAAACTCCTTCAAAAGCATACTATTGTCTCCAATTCGCCTGCCTGCGAAGAAAGCAAATTAAGAGTTGCTCACAATAGTTCCTTAACTAAAAATATGTGATCATTGGTTCCTTAACTTATCAAAACGTGCAGCTATGGTTATTTTCGTCCACTATGTTAGAACTTGCGTCAAAATGAGACACGTGTCATTCACGTGAGGCTGAATCAAGAGACAAATAAGAAAAATCAAATGAGAAAATTGTTGCAATGGTCGCTCAACTCTAACCTAATTGGAGAAATGGTCCCGCAATTTTAACCCAATTAGAGCAACGGTCCTTCAACTTTAACACAATTGGTATAATGGTCATTTAACTATGACTCGTTTTGACGGAGTAGACGAAAAAAACCGTATTTGTACATTTTAATGAGTTAAATGACCAATGGTTGCGCATCTTTAGTTGAGGGACCAACGTTTTAATTGGGTTAATATTGAGGGACCATTGTTACAATTTTGTTGACAAAATGGGGCCAAGGGTTACAAAAGGTGGCGGTAACAAGCAAAAATTATGGTCTTCTTTTCTTCAGCGAAGAACAATTATTCATGAGTTGTTTGTGAGTTAAAAAATTACGTTATCCCTATGTTAATAGCATGGAAGTACCTTTGCCTATGAGTTAAAAATGGACTAAGATTCTTTTCCCTCCTATTTCCATCATCTTCTCTCACATTCTCTTATTTTGTCTTTCTCTTGTTATAAAAAATTAATATAAAATGTTAACGTGACTTAACCATAACTGTTCAAATAGGAGGAGATGGAAGATGAGGAAAAAAAGAGAGGAAAGAGAATCATACTCCATTAAAAATTGCATTTCTTTCCTCTTCTGTTCATCGTCCCTTTTCGCCCTCCCTCTCTACAACTATTTTCCACCGCCATCTTAAAGCCATAAAGGAAAATCCTAAACTAGCAAATCTCAAAGCCATTTCTATAAAATCTCAATTGTAAGCCAAGGGTCTTGCCTTTTGCTGCCTAGAAATCCTTTTTCCAGTTTTAGAAGCTTGGTTAAAACTTTGGGTAAGTAAAACTACTTCAATTATTGAGGTCACGACAGTTTCATACCTCATCTTTTAAAATTGACAATATCATACCGCATCTTACGAATTTGTGACAATGTCATACCTCCGTCAATTTTTCTATTAGTTTTTCTGTTAAGTGCTGATGTAGCAAGAGACGTGGACCACTTTTTATTAAAAAATTAATAAAATATGATTAAAAACTAAAAAAAAATTTAATATTTTTTAAATATTAAAATAATAAATAAAAGTATAAATAATAAATAATAAATAATAAATAAATAAACCTTAGTCGTCCCTTCCCTCCCCCTCTCTCTCTCTCCCCATCTTCATCTACAACACAAAAAAAAAAAAATTGAAAACCCAACCCCACTTGCCCCCCTCCCCCAGGAGAAGGAGGAAGAACCGAAGAAGAAGAAGGAGGAAAAAAAAAACCTGGAAGAAGGAAGAAGAAGAAGAAGGAGGAGGAGAAGGAGGAAGAAGGAGAAGAACAAAAAAAAATTGAAATTGGTGCGGTTTCCTTTTTTTTTTTTTTTTTTTTTTTTTTCTGGGTTGCAGTTTCCATTTTTTTTTTCCTCCTTCTTCTTCTTCTTCTTCTTCTTCGGTTCTTCCCCCTTCTCCTGGGGGAGGGGGGGGTGGGTGGGATTGGGTTTTCAAATTTTTTTTTTTTTTGGGGTGTTAAAGATTAAGCAGATGAAGATGGAGAGAGAGAGAGGGAGAGGGAAGGGACCACTAAGGTTTTTTTTTATTTTTTTTATTTTAATATTTAAAAAATATTAAATATTTTATTAATTTTTTAATAGAAAGTGGTCCCTGTCTCTTGCCACATCAGCACTTAACAGAAAAACTAACAAAAAAATTGATGGAGGTATGATATTGTCACAAATTCGTAAGATGCGGTATGACATTGTCAATTTTAAAAGATGAGATATGAAACTATCGTGACCCCATTAGTTGAGGTAGTTTTTGTACTTTACCCTAAAACTTTTCATTCAAAGGAAAACTAATGAAAAGAGCTTGAAAATTTTGAGTTTTAATGATAAGGACAAAATAAAGAGTAAAATGAATAGTACCATGATTTTTCGTTAAAATGAACAGTACCGTGGGCTTTTTATTAAAACTCCCTTCATTCAAACTGATCCGAGCTTTAAAATCTAAAAACTCAGAAAAATGTTTTGCGAACGGAAAGTGAGACAGAGGAGAGAGAAGGCGGAATGTAGGTTGGGTGAAAAAATATAGATTGAAATGACAAATAACTGAAAAATAACATAACTTTTACTTTTGAATATGAAACCTCACGAACTTTACCAAAAAGTTTAAATCCTAGTTATTACAACGAAAGCTGTCTTCCAATTATTCCCTCACTTGAAATTTTTTATTATTTTAAAGCACGTAAATCAAAATTAGTATCAAATTGAGTCATTATTTTAAAAACAATTACACAAAATCACTCTCTTTTTGCCACTCCATTTCATAATCTTATTATTTATGTTTGGCCTAGACTTGTCCCTCGCACAGATCCTCGGTTCTCTTGGCTGTCGGCAAGGTTTGCTGCAATATGAGTTTGCTGTTAGTTTGAAATGTGCCTTTGTAGTGCCTTTACTAGGCATTGAGGTTCACAATCAAAACTAATATAGATCTGAGCGTGCTACTGTTATCTTTGTATAACAGATTATCTTTATTGGTTATTTACTGGTTTGATTACTTGTGCCACAAGTTACTTTAAAATTCTTGATCTTGTTGGATTGTCACATATGAGTTAAGTTTGCATAAGGTTCTTTTTCTTGTCTTGTAAACAAGGACTTTTACTCATAATATTGTATGTCCAAAACGAAGGGGGTTCAAGACCCTTCCAACCATTTCTTTAATCATAGTTAACTTTTTAAAGAAACAAGGTTCATTAGTTTAGCCAGTTATGATCATAGATGAGACTTTGAGTGAAAAACTTCATAATTTTAAGATACAATCCAATTGTAGTATGAAAAAAAATTCACATCGTGGTATTTTGGATGTTGGAATTGTCAGTTCACTAAAACGACACTTATATAAGAAAAAGACAAGGATTGAGTTTTCCAGGTTCTTCTTCTTTGCGATGGTGGCTCCACAAGTTAGGCCGATATCGAGCTCTGCGATGGTGGGCCCTGTAAATCGTGGCTGCCATATTGCAGAATCCATAAAAAAAATTCTCAGCGAAAACGCATGTATGACCTATCATCTTAATATTTTCTCATAATGCGTATCAATATGAATGCATGAGTGTAAGCAGAATGAAAATCAGAGCTAAAATGAAGATTTCATAGCACTACAAAGTTTAAGGATAGTATAATAATTTTGTATTACCATGGCTGATTACCTTATGTTGTCAGTTTACCTTTATTTTTCATTTCTATTTCAAATTATTTTATTTCTTTTCCTTTTCATTTTGTTTCTTTTTATTTAAATGTGTATTAAAAGTGAAAAAAAAAATTAGAGTAAATTGTAGCAATGATCCTTTAGCTTTAATTAAATTAGAGCAATGGTCCATTAATTAAAAATTCATTACCAATGGTCCCTCAACTCATCAAAATGTGTAACTATAGTTCTTTTCATCAACTATGTTAGAATTTTGTCAAAATAAGTTATGCTAGAAGAATAATTGCTACAATTAGGTCTCTCAACTCATGAAAACATGTAGCTATGGTCTTTTTCGTCAACTTTGTCAAAATTTTGTCAAAAATGAGTTATGTTGGAAGGATCATTGCTACAATTGGGTTAAAGTTGATGAATCATTGTTCCAATTGGATTAAAGTTGAGGTACTATTTCTCTAGTTAGATTAAAGTTGAGGAACTAATAGTAATGAATTTTTAGTTAAGGGACCATAACTGCACATTTTGATGAGTTGAGAAACAATGTTAATGGATTTTTAGTTGAGGAACCATTGCTTCAATTGAGTTAAAGTTAAATGATCATAGCTACAATTTACTCAAAAAATTAATGGTATTCCTCTTTGTTTGTAACTTGTAAGTGAGAAATTTTATGTTGGATTATCTTCAAATGCAAATTTAAATTAGATTATTTCTAACCATCATTATCATCAAAATGTATTTCATCTCATCTCACGTACCAAACACACTTTTTGTGATAGATAATTGTTTATTCTATAAAATATATATATATATATATATATATATATATATATATATATATATATATGGAAAAGAATTAAGAGGTAAAAAGTGGGAGAAGCCCATTTTCTCTCCACCTCCCGTATCCTCTCTCCTTCTTCTCTTTTGCGCTGCAACAGGAGCCCCATTAAACAGCAAGCCGACGACTGCCGAGTGTCGGCGCAACAGCTCTGTCGTCCACGGGTCACCAAAGGCTCTCCAACAACACATCCAGAATGCTCTTTCCGTCCGTTATCCAATCCCCAAGTTAGTTTCTATAAATTCGTAGGCGATTTTCCTCAACTTCAAATTTAAGAAACGGTGGCCCAGGGTTTTCCATATCGCCGGAATTGGAGCTCGACCCAAGGGTTAGAAATGATCCTCTTCTCTTGGGCTGTTCTCCAATGTAAGTTCTTTTTCCAAAATCTCAACTTTCAGTTTTGGGATTGATTCTTGATTTCGAATTTTTATTCGCTATTCTGTATGAATGTTGGAGATGAGACTTATGGAGTTGAAGCATGTCTATAACATGTGGTGGGATTGAACTCTGTAGAACCTTGTATTGTTTTGAAATAGGCAATGAATGAACTCTTTTGTATAGATATTATAAAATTCATGGAAAGAATGTGAAAATGTGGTAGGGAATTAGAAAATGGGGCCAAAATCATGTTATGATGAACTCAAATTTCAGCCCAAAACCCAAAACTCAATCCCGACCCATCCTGATATCGAAAACATTGTGTGAATCCCGAAAATTAGTAATACCGAAATTTTGATTCAGGATTGGTTTTGAAATTCTCGTTTCGAAAATTTTCAATTTGGGATTCGAAATTCCATTTTCAGTTTGGAACCCCATACGGAGCTACCCCAACACACACAAATTTACTAATTCTAACTCAGTCTTTTAGAAGTCTTACTTGTGTTTTGTCTCCATCTGTGTGTGTCTGACTGCAAGTGTCCCACAACTGGCAGCCGTAAAAGGTTGCAAGTCTTTAATTGTGATCCTTGAAACATATCTGCGATTGGAGTATTCTGCCCCCACCACCGTCCTCATAATTTGCTTCGGAACTCCTTCCCCTCTCCCTCTCTCGTTCAGCAAAGCCATTGCTCGAAACTGACACACAAATAAAGACAGTGATCGAGGGAGGAGGGAGACATTGATATTTTGATTGAGGATAGAGAAAAAATCTCCACCGGCTCTATAACCCCACCATGTTTGATCTCTGAATGCCGCAACTTTAACACTTCACCATTTCACGCCATTTCTCTTTCTGGGTTTCACGAATGTCAGCTCCCGAGACAACCCACCACCGCCGTTTGGGCACCGGAGGCAGCGGCGCTTCGGACTCGGATGACTCCAACCACATCCAGTGCTGTTCAGTGGAGAGAGTGGGGTTTCGGAGGTGAAGAAGGTGGTGCATCTGAGTAAAAAGATGAGAGAAATTGCAGGATTTGCCACTTGGGTTTGGAGGGAGGTGGTGGGACCGACCCTGCCTCTGGGGTCCCGATTGACTTGGGGTGTTCTTGCAAGGGGGATTTGGATGCTGCTCATAAACAATGTGCTGAGACTTGGTTCAAGATCAAGGGAGATACGTGAGTACAAATTTTTTCCGAGTTTAATTCATTATTTTCTTTGACTTTTGGTGTTTCTGCTTGAAATTAAGAACACCGACTTGCTGTATTGTGAATGTTTGTTATGCTTGTGTGTTTAATGATAGTCCGAAAACTTTAGGATTATGTTTTGTTCTGTTTCTGCATTGAAGTGCAAGCACATGGCTGTAATTGGTCTCCGGAGTCGCTCTTTCACTTTTGACGTGGCATTTACATTAGTGAAAAGTGCGAGGTCCAATGCAAGCTAAGGGAAGTGTGTCTGTATACAAGAATTGAGCTTCTACATCAAAAAGTAGATATCTTGTGTGCCACGTATCTTTTCTGTATACTTCTAATGAATATGAAAATGTTAAAATTATGCATATGGATTAGTAAATCATATGGTATTACTTGATATTGTTGTAATTGTTGTAATTGTTGTATCTGTGATATTGTTGAAGCCCCTAGATTGAACTCTTTTGCATAGTTATTATAAAATTCATGGAAGAATGTGAAAATGTGGTAGGAAATTAGAAAATGGGGGCCAAAATCATGTTATGATGAAGGCAATTGCGTAGCCTGATTCCGTGTTTATTCAGAATGTTTGTAGTTTGAGTGTTTGCAAGTTTGAGTAGTGTAAAGTTTTTCTTGGTTTAATCTTATTCATTTATTTTTACATAAGCATTTCTCATTTCGTCGGGCAAATAAACAAACATTAATAATGTGAACTTGATACAAACAGTAATAATCGCACTCGAAATTTATTATACATGCATAAAATAAGCAACATAAATAGTATTTTTGGAAGGAAAGTCTGGTGCAACAAATGACATTTTATTGGTTTGTACATATGATATAGTAAACGAATTGTTGAAGCCACAACCACCTACCTTTGAATTGTTTTCCTGCATGCATTGGAGAATATTAGAAATCACTGAAATTCAAATAAGTTGAAACGGTTATGCTTATTGTATATCTGTTTCCGAAAATAGCAGTTTAAGGACTAAATTCATTTTTATAAGTACTAAACGTGTGTGTGTGTGTGTATTCTATAAAACATGGTAGAATAATTTTTTAAGTACTACATAGATAATTTTCATCAGTTTTTACTAAACCTACAAGAAGTTGAAGATGGAGACTTGTTAACCTCTGTACTTGATCAATTAATTGTGTTTGTCCTCCCTGTCGATTTCATCATCTTCACCCTTCCTGTGTTAGAAATAAAAGAGATGTTTTCTTGAGATATAATTGAGTTTTCAAAAGAAGAAAAACATATCTATGTACACATTTTTTTTGGGGAAACTTATCGAAATACACTTTAGTGTACATACGTATATGTGTGTGTGTGTGTGTGTGTAGTATTTGACTAAATTTTGTCATACTAAATCTGAACTGTTGATTATGCTTTGCCTAAATTTGTTGTCGAAATTTTTGTGGTGTTTGCCATATTATGTTTTAGCTCGAAACCAGAACCTACTTACTGGTTGAATAACTAGAAATTTAAGTCCTTCATAAAAACATTAGGAATCCCACTCATACATCAAGAATTAAAAGACAGATGTTTTTCTTGAGATAAAAACATAAGTGACTGAAAATTAGAAACCTCAAATTAAAGTGAAACTGAATTTTTTGCCTTGTGGGCTGAAAAACCTCAGCTCGGTGCGGGCCGAAAATCATTAATTCAAGCTTATTCCCCTATCCAGCAAAAATCATTAATTCAAGCATTTTTTGCCCACAAGGCAAAAATCATTGATTGCAAGTACGCACTGAAAATCATAATGATGACACGGGTTGGTTCTGTTTGGTTTTGAAGTGAAACTGAATTTTTTGCCAGTTCGGTTCGGTGTAAATTTGAAGCTTGAATTAATCAAGATAAAACCAAACCATTTGGTTGCGGTTTAATTCGGTTTCAAAAGGTTTGATTTCGGTTTCAAACCATTTGCAAACTGGGATGTTGTAGCAACTAGAGGCAGACCCACATGATCCTGTCTCGCCATCAATGACACAAACTGTATAGATTTCCTTTCCTTTGTGTCTTCTGAATATGCCACCAATTTGTTGTTTGGACTAACCTCAAGAAGGATTAAGAAAATGAATTTGAAATGTTGGGATCATCATAATATAAACCACTGCATTGTAATGTTGGTGTACTACTCATCCAAGATTTACATGCTCCGGAGGAGCATCAGGTCCGGTGGGCATGCTATCATACACACATTGGATGTTCGGCGTCACCCTTGCTGCCTTTGGTTTTGGGTATTAAGAGTATCTCTAAAATGATAATTGATAGCTTATGTGGCAATTTAACATTTTGTACAATATTTTGCTCCACTCGATATGTTAAATAATAATATTATTTAATAATTATTTTTTATCTTTTTGTGGAGTCAAATGATTAAGGCAACCAATCAAATATTTCAAAAACATAACAACATTTATTATATATTATATTAATCTATTAAAATATCATTTAATGAATTTGACATATGCTGTCAAATTTGATAGCAAAATGCCTTGCCTTCAAATGACTTAACTTGATGAAATTCCACAAAATTTTTAAGTTTTTTAATACACATAAATTTAAATGAATTTTAAAAAGACTACCCCAAAATTTTAAACTTTTTTAGGGTACATTTGTTGTATAGGACTATCTTGAACTTGACTAGCTTTAGGGACTAAGTTGGACTGTCTTAAAATAGACTAAACTAAACTAATTTAGTGAAGTATTTAGTACAATATCGGACTAAAAAACAGAATAATAAAAAATAAAAAATAAACTCATATATGTTACAAAATATTTAAATTATTTGCTTCAACTTCAATTTCAACCACCATTAAAATTTTCAATCCAAATTTTCAACATCCAATTCCCTAATCCAACACCAAAATGCTAAATTTCAAAATACCTAGTTCAAAAATCATCAAAAACCAATCATCCCCCTCTAGTGGAAGAACATATACATTATTTATACCGAACGATTATCTTGATTTTGTCGCCGATTACCTTAAGCAAGCTTCTAACATTCAAGTTAATTCTTGATGCATGACCAGAAAATTCCAAAACTTGACAAGAAATGCAACTACAAATTTTCTATCTTTCAAATGAAAAATTGGGACAAATTGCAAATTGGATTTGGTAATTCGGAAAATTAGAGACAGAGAATTGGGGGAGGGAGTTACCAAATGTCTTCAGGGAAGCCATATTTGATGAGCTTCTTGTTCTCGAACTTGTTGAGGCTTAGAAGAAAGCACAAGCTTGGAGATAGACTGAAACTTTGTCTTGATTTTGGCAAAATTGTGCGTTTGTATTTGATACCCAAGAGGAGTGGATGTTTTGAAATTCTATGTATCCAACATTGCAATTCCTAATTCGTCTTGATTATTGGAAATTTGATGTCCGCTGGGACTTAAAAACTGCGAGAGAGATGGAAGGCTTAAATAGTCTTGGATGTAAGGAGATAACTTCCTAGCGTTTGGCGGCCTAGAGGAGGATGCGGTGGTCGGTGGAGCGGTATCTGGAGCTGCATGCACGATGTTTGGTGACGTGAGAGCTGGAGCTACTGAATCGATTGATTGCGAGCCTAGGAAGAATGAAAGCTTAATGGCAGTGGGTTGGGCATCTGAGGAAGACGAAGAGGAAGATAAAGCAAGTTGAGGAAGTCGAGGAGAGGAAGACGCAGACGAAGACGAAGCAGACAAAGCTAAGAGTTCTTAGTGAAGGAGTTAGTCGAGGTGAATCCGGCATAATCCCATTAAACGTAATCCTTATACCTGCCAAATATTGGTGTCTAGTCCAGTGAACCTTAAGGAGCCCAAACAAACACACCCCGGTAGCTCTTGAGTAGCTCAAAATTAAGCGAACGATGCGTTTATTTCAACCTGCCCTCCTCCTTGTCCTAAATTTGGTGGCTACTCTTAAATTTCAGGTAGACGAGCCATGGGTCTACTTCAACAACACCGATATTATCCCTACTTGGCCACTTGCTTAATCCATCAGGTATGGGGTTTTAATACAAAAGATATCGGTGTTAGTTAGAGTAGGGTAATTCTATATAAAGGGCTTATCCTCAAGCCCTCTGGCTAATGTGGGACAGAGGAATTCTAACACTTCCCTGCACGTGAGACCTCATTTTATAGGTCACACGTGAAGTTCCACACATCGACAACCACGTGAAGTTAAGCTAGGGCTCACCTGTTTTGCGCGAGGCCAGTGGGGACCCATCCGCTCACGTGGTATCTCTTGTCCTATGTGGAGCCAAGTCGGGGCTCACCCATTTGCGCAGGGTCAATGGGAACCCATCCGTTCACGTGGATGTACGGGCCCATCCCCTGACTTTGATACCATCTTAAATTTCAGGTAGACGGGCCATTGGCCCACTCTAACAACACCGATACTGTCCCCACTTGGCCACCAGCTCAATCTGTCAGGTGTGGGGTTTTAATACAAAAGACCTAAGTGTTAGTTAGAGTGAGGTAATTCTATATAAAAGGCTTATTCTCAAGCCCTCTGGTCGATGTAGGACAGAGGAATTCTAACATCTTAAATTTCAAGTAGACAGGCCAAGGGCCCACTTCAACAACACTGATACTGTCCCTAATTAGAGACTTGCTCAATCCGTCAGGTGTGGCGTTTTAATCCAAAAGGCCCCAATGATAGTTGGAGTAGGGTAATTCTATTTAAAAGGGCTTGTTCTTAGGCTTTCTGGCCAATGTGTAATAAAGGAATTCTAACAGCTACCGATCATTATCTATCTTTTTCTTTTGTGAATAAACGAGTATATTAGAAAAGGAAGAAGAGACTAATCCCAATACAAGAAGCCCAATTTCCAAGATTTCATGTATCATCTATGATGTGTACATAAGAGGTGGCTAATCATCTATGTCGTGTTTACATATGGGGAAAGGAAATGGCGGAATGGGAGTCATTCCCCATTCATGATTATTCCTTTGTTTACCAATTCAACCGGAATGCACAGTGTTGCGAGACCCATGTAAAATCAGGAGTTCAATTCCTAATATTGACGGAATTGGATTACTTACACGGAGGTAGTATTTGGATTCCGGGGAGAAGGCTTTATCTGGAATCAAATTTTTCTTCCCAAAGCACCCTTCACCTTCAGCACTCCCTTCCATCTTCTCGTTGTCTTCCGCCATCCTTTCTAGCAGCTGTGTGCTCCTCCGCCGCCGCCTTTCTGCACCCATGCATTGCCGTGTCGAACTCTTTCGATTTGGGGCTTAGCTGTCGATTCTAATTCCAAAGACTGCAAATTTAGACTCTCGTTAGAATTTATAAGGGATAAGGATTGCAATTGGGCATCCTTAAAACACTTGAAAGATCAACCATTCAACAACATATTAGCTTGAATCATTACGCATAATTGCATAGGGAAGGTCAGCGTAGAGCATAATCAAATCAACCAAAAATAAAAATTTACATAGAAGGCTTACCTTGAATCCTTGATGGTGAGGTAAGGAGGGAGAGCAAAGAATGGTCGAAGTCTCAGGGAGGGTAGTCACGGTCGAGCGTGAGTGAGAGGGCGAGGAGGAGGCATTTTATCAGCAGATCAGAGAACGAAGAGGACTGATCATATTGAATTTAAAAGGACTTAAAAAGCCTTTCTCACATAAATTAAAAATAAAATAATTTTTTTTATTAAATATAAAAAATATTAGCATATAATATAGATATTTAGAATAGGGGCATTTTAGTAATGACATTAGTTTTCATTTCGATGCATGACAATTAGTAAACAACTTATATGGACTCAACATCATTTCTACTTCATTTCCAGACAGTTTTAGTAAGCAACTTTAATAGGAATCTGATTCTAATTCCACCTCATTTCAATTCCTCTTCAATCCAATTCCTCCTCAATTCAATTTCTCTCAATTTGATTACAGATTAGTAAACGCGCCCGTAGAGTTGCCTAACATTATATTGACTACTAGTAATGTAGCAAACATGATGACTTACCGAGCAATTCCTATAAGATGGTTACTTTCCAATTCAAGGTAACAATCAGACATCTCATATCTTTCGAATTCTATCTAGACATATTAACTATGAGATGTAAATTCATCAAATTGATCAATTAATTGATTGATTTTAACCTTTTTATGGGAAATAAGACTCGATGACTATGGTTTTTACAACTTTTGCAAATGTCTGCACTAAGCTTAAAATCTCTTATGCTTGACCATTCTGTGTACAGATTTTATAATGCTGGAACTGGCACCAAGACTCCAACCACTAAGATGTGAGAGGTTTGGACGGCTTATTGCAACTACTAGTGAAAGCACACGATTCAAGGTTATCTTCAGCCGTTATTTGGAACACCAGGATGGCCTTGAACAATCATCGCTGTCACGGCTTAAGAAAGAGTACCAAATTCCGTTATTTCCTACCGGTCTTCTGCAAAAAACTGTTCCATCCCCGTCTACAAGCTTGTTGAAAGAGGGCTAGAGTTGTATGTCATGGCTCGATAAACAAGCACACAACTCTGTCATCTATGAAAGCCTAGGAAACACAACATTCATGGACAGTAAAAACTAGCTGAAATGGCACGAGGTTTGGCCAACATTAAGCAGCCTTTCTTGTGGGGCGTTCGGATGACGAACAATTATCTGGAGCACTCGCTTATCCTCAAGCGAGATGAGCATGTCCTTTTAGGAGAATGCCGGCACACCTTCATAAAGATGTGGGCATTTTGGGTCTCTCGCTGCCTTGAGCAAAGTAACGAACGTAAAATGCACACTCATTCTCCTTCATTATTAGTGTCTTAATACTATTCAACTCACCAAGCATATTACTTGTCCCATGATAACCTTGCCCCCTTTGACGAGCTTAATCCATGGGTAGAAAAGAAATCATCAATAGCCGCCTTAAGTGAGTCAGCAATATTACCAGCGGCTTGTACAACGCATAAAAAAAGGCTCGATCACATGACCTTTATCCACAAAACGTATTACAATAGCCAATTGCTTCATTGAAGACATGTTATGAAGCTCATCGATAAGAATGGAAAAGTACAAACCACCAATATCATTGAAGACATGATTTCCATTGAAAAAACAGTTATGACCTCCGTCTGAGTATCAGGTGAAGTCAAATTCAGACCTAAGGGAGGATTTCTCAATGTGATAACTTTTAACTCCTGACCACATTGGAAATTCCAGAGTCCAAGAAAAACTCATTCGTTGTTTGAACCTTCATGTTCATCGCCTCCACAAAATATAAGCCCTTGATGCAAAAGAAACCTCATACAAACAATTGATACACCCAAAAAAGTTTTACATTCCTTTGGTGCTTGGTGTTGCTTTAATAAAGCATCATAGGTTCTCCAAGCTTGGTTGAGGGCATTATTCCGTCCTCCAACATGACCTTGCAACCTTTCCTTCTTCCAATTCGAAAACCCTTTACTAACAAAGCAATCACCGCTAGCTTGCTTTCCCTGTATTTAGCTTAAACAAATAACAACATAGACAATACAAATCATCTTTTGCTATACTATCTTCCAACGAAGTTGGACACTCATAAACCAAGCAGATATAAACCTTATCGGTCCTTTACTGGTATTCTTGTGGGGGAACTCATGGTCTCGAGTCTGAAAATGACCCTTTTGTATATATGCTCTTTGAACTTGCTCTCGAACTCGAACATTTGGATGCTAATCCCAAATTTGAGTGCAACCCGGGATCAACAACGAAATCTTCCAAGTTGATTTCGACGCAAGCTTGTTTCGAGCTTTTGTCGTTCTCCTTCGAATACGATGACGACTCCAATGACTCATCAGATGATTTTCTTTTCAAATACCGCCTCTCTGCTTCAAAATTTTGGGTCTTTTAGCAAATATATCATATGAACCAAAAATTCTTCAAAATCCCAATAATTATTCCAGTATCATCCAACACGTAGAAATACTACAAAAATCTTCCTATACCACAGCAACGGTACACAAAAAATTCATTAAATTAGATTTACAAAGGAAAAAGTAAAATAAAAAATAAAAAACCGGGGGTTTTTACATCTGGTGAGATGTAGAGAGCCAAAGTGAAGAGAAATTGCTTCAGATATCACTGGGCGTGCGTATGAGTGAGAAAGGGCGGCATTTTAGAGTGGCTAACCATTTTCGAGTTAGCCATTTTCGAGCCGTTTTTTGGCCAAACCACGTCGAGTTAGCCATAAAAAAAGATACCATTCTCTTCGTCTCGTCGAAAAGTATGATTTTCGTTTTTGAATCACTCGATTCGTTGAGTATTGAAGAAGTTATGAACGTTTAAAGTTTACTCAGTTTCCGGCGAGTTTTCCAGTTTTCCTGCGGACCAGTCTCTTTTCCGGCTATTTTCTGGCCATCTTCGGCTACTATTGGGCTTCTAAATAAGATAATCTTGTTCTACACTTTCCTATCTTCATTTTGATATATTATGGGTCGAATTTGGTTAAGAATCAATTGAGTTACGAAGCTTTGAAAATTGCCCAAAGAGTTTTTAACAGAAGTACCAAAATCATAGATGGTGGACAATCTCAAGGACCATTTCTATTGATTATGCAAATCTCAGGAACCATTTTGGCTATTTAACCAATATCAATAGTATTTGTAGTTTGATATAATATTTAGACAATCAAAATTTGTCGTTCAGTCAAATAGAGCAAAAGATGCTGACAAAGGCTCATTTCTTACTTAGGGTGAAAAGGTAGAGTAAAATATTGTTAGGTGAAAGAGATAATCAAAGAGTGGTGGAGGAACTATTTTGCGATTCAAAAGTGTAATCCTAGCTTAGGAATGACACTAATCTTCTTTGTACAGTTCTAATTTTATGAGATGTCCATGAAGGAGATTTCATGGCGGGTTGCTCACAGCGAATTTAAGAGAACATTGATACTTGAACAATGAAGATCTTGGTTGTCAAATTGGGCTCTTATTTGCTATAGAGTTCAGGGTTGCTCTCTCTTGTTTTTTTTTTTTTTTTTTTTTTTTTTTTTTTTTTTTGGGGAGTTCCAATTTCAATTTGAGTTTTTGGAGGGAGACACAAAAGGGGTGATTGATTAATTACGATCTCTAATGAAATCCAACACAAAGCAACATAATATCGTGACCAATGCTCACATTTTTGGTGGTGGTAATTCAATCCAAAACTACCATAATTTTAAGATACAATCCAATTGTAGTATGGAAAAATTCCAATTGTGGTATTTTAGATGTTGGAATCGGAACATTCAATTCACTAAAATGACACTATTATATAAGAAAAAGACAAGAATTGAACTTTCCAAGTTCTTCTTTGTGTTGGTGGCTCCACAAGTCAGGCCGATACCTAGCTTTACAAATCATAGATGCCATATTGCTAAATCCATCATAAAAATTCTCAACGAAAACTCTTATATGACCTATCATCTTAATATTTTCTCGTAGTACGCATCAATACAAACTTGTGAGCGCAACCATTAGAATTAAAATAAAGATTCCACGGAATTACAAAGTTTAAGGATAGTATGATAATTTTGTACTATTAATTACCTTATGCTGTCCGTTTACCTTTATTTTTCATTTCTATTATAAATTTCTTTATTTCTTATCCTTTTCTTTTCTTTTTGTCTCTCCTCCCTCCCTCCCGCATCCTCTCTCCCTCTTCTCTTAGCGAGTCGACGACTGCCGACGCAACTTCTCCGCCGTTCACCGGTCACCAACGCCTGTCAAACTACACATCCAGAATGCTCTTGCTGTCCTTTATCCAATCCCCAAGTTAGTTCTATAAATTCGTAGGCAATTTTCCTCAATTTCTAATTTAAGAAAGGGTGACCCAGGGTTTTCCGTCCAACTTCCGGCCAATATCGCCGGAATTGGACCTCGACCCAAGAGGCAGAAATGATCCTCTTCTCGTGGGCTGTTCTCCAATGTAAGTTCTTTTTCCAAATTTTCAACTTTCAGTTTTGGGATTGATTCTTGATTTCGAATTTTATTCGATTTTCTGTATGAATGTCAAAGATGAGTGTGAACACGAAAGATTCCTTGAAACAAGAAACCAGAATAACGTGTACAAAATAATATTTTTGTGTTTATGATTTTGGGGTTACGATCTCTCTCAAATTTGGTCCTCTGATTCTATCTTCGTAGGGTGTGGGTTTGTGGATGAGTTGTTGATCCAAATGGCCGTCGGGGCTTGATCTAAGGATGAACAGTTGATGAACGGATCTTCAAGGGGCGTTGGGCTTGATCTTGAAGAATGGGTGTATGGATTTCTTCAAGGGCTTTTGGGCTTGATCTTGAAGGTTGATGGATGAGCAGATCTTCAAGGGCTTTTGGGCTTAGTCTTGAAGAACGATTGGATGTGTGGATTTGTTTGTGCTGTTGATCCAAGGGGCCGTTGGGGCTTGATCTTAGGATGAACGATGAACACTTTCTTCAAGGGCCGTCGGGGCTTGATCTTGAATAATGGTTGTGTGGATTTCTTCAAGGGCTTTTGGGCTTGATCTTGAAGGTTGATGGATGAGCGGATCTTCAAGGGCTTTTGGGCTCAATCTTGAAGAACGATTGGATGTGTGGATTTGTTGAGGTTGTTGATCCAAAGGGCCGTTGGGGGCTTATGCTTAGGATGAACGGATGAACACTTTCTTCAAGGGCCGTCGGGGCTTGATCTTGAAAGAGGATTTAACGAAGAACGAAGAGAGCTTTCTTGATCCTTCGGAATTCTTGGGAATTTGGATGGTTGGAAGCTTTGGAGTTTCAAAGCTTCAAGGATTTGGGGAATTCTCTTATAATTTTGGAGTAGAGAAATGTATTTGTGAATTCCTTGATGCTTGATACCTTGATGGAGAAGCCTATTTATAGGCTTTGAGAATGAATCACCATCACAAAATATTTTTTTCCTTTCCAAGCACCATTGCCTAATTTTCCCACTTAATGCAATATTGAAATTGAAGTGGTGTAACTTATGGCCTAATTTCCCACTTAACACCATTTTAAACTTGAAATGTGTATGCTTTGTCATTGCCCAAATGAGAAAAACTTGCTTTGATCCGTAATGGATTGAAGTGTGCTTGCCTTGTCATTGCCCAACATAAGAAGAAAAACTTGTTTTGATCCTCAATGGATTGAAATGTACTTGCCTTGTCATTGCCCAAAATGAGAAGAAAAACTTGTTTAATCCTTCAAGGGTATTTCTTCCTATTTTGTTGAGTCACACGCCATGTGTACAATTTGTACAACACGTGGCGTATGCCATGTATGCCTTGACACGTCAAAACTTTAATGCATTGGTGAACATTTGTTTTACTGAAATTTCGATGTCTACAAATGCCCCCACTTCAAGGCACGTCGTAGACATGTGCTTGTCACGTGTAGAAGATGCGTTTTGAAGTCCCTTAATGTAGATGTCAACCCAAGGGCCGTCGAGGCTTGATCTTGAATTGGGTTGGAAATTTCTTCAAGGGCCATTGAGGCTTGATCTTGAGTTCGACTGGAAGATTTTCTGGTTTCCTCCAATCGTTGATTTTCCACAGGCTTAGTCTTGAACTGGGCTGGAGGATTCTTTTGGTCTCCCCCGAAGGTCTGAACTTACTCCTTTTATCTGGAGTTGAATTTGATTCAAGGGTGGAGAACACTTGATTTTGAATCGGGCTTGTGATTTCTTCAATGGCCATCGAGGCTTGATCTTGAGTGAAAATAGGACCATGAGCGGTTTCAGGATTCAGACACATGGTAGGCAAGCACGAGGTGGAGGTGATGACCTGTTTCTTTGTTCAATCTTTCCAATTCGTATTGAAGAGGGTTAGAGGATAACTCAGCATATGCAGTTGTTGCGTTTGCTGACTATCCACAAGATTGATGTTTCATTGTCACTCGTCTTAGCTGTTCTCCAAGCAGATGTGGTCCCTTCTCTGGAAGTGTATCAACCGTTAAAGATGACTACTCGAGAGCAACGCTAAGTAAGCAACCAGGGAATAGATTCCAGGCAGTTGGTTCCAGATCGGAAGACTGACTCCAAGTGCTGGCTGATTGCTTCTTCACTTTGCCATGCGAGTAAGAACAAGGACAAAGGAAAGGACATGGAGAAGGCATGATATGAGATACCTTTGCTTTTGAAGAAGCAGCAAATGAATCAGCACATATATTTGTTGTGCTTGTCTCCACATGCTTCGATGTATCATTTTTACTTGCCTTACTTGCTCCCCTTTGCAGAAGTGGTATTTCCTTATGCAGGTGTGGCATCTTCTCTTGTAGTATTTGTCCTCTGATGCAGGAGTTGAATGCAAACCTTGCATTTGAATGGACCCTCACTTCTTGGTGGCAGCGCAAGTTTGAGTGGAGGTTCCGACATATTGCTTTCTCTGTCCTTGTCTTGGCAGGTGAGAACAAGGGCAAAGGAAAAGACAGGGAAAAAGCATGATATGAGATACCTTTGCTTTCGCCCTTGATGATATGAGATACTTTTGCTTTTGAAGAAGTAGCGAATGAATCAGCACATATATTTGTTGTGCTTGTCTCCACATGCTTCGATTTACCGTTTCCTCCTGCCTCATCTGTACTCCAGGCATCTGGTATCTTCTTTGGGGAAGAAGAAAAAAATTGAGTATTTCGAGAGGCTTTGCTGGGAGTGCGCCCTCAGAGGTGAGGAAGAGTTCGGCATTTTTTTTTCAGGTCTACCTTGCCATAAAAGATGAAGGTCGACATATATAGGGATTTCCCAATAGCAAGTGGTGGTTATGTTCTTTTACCCTTGTCGACAAACGTCTCTTCGATTTTTTAACAAGCGTCTCTTCGATTTCTGAGCGAGCGCCTCTTCGAAAAAGTAGTCACGGGTGCGGCTCTGTCACCACGCTTGTTGGCAAAGGCGCGTAGTTGGGATGATAACCTTCACGTGTTTTCAACTTTGTCAGAGATCTTTTGACAAAGTTGAACGCGTTATCTGAAAAGCAGCGAAAGCGTCGCCGAACTTCACGCAGGAAAATCCGATTTTTTGAATCGGTGGTCGTGTCGCCTTGGCTTTTTATAGAGGTATCGATCATCTCCAACATGCACACTTTGAAGATCGCCCGTTTGTGAAAATCGTCTTCAGCCCTTTCTGATTTTACTCCATCCACCTTTCTCTTTTAACCTTTTGACAATGGCTAACCCGTCTAACATTTGCTTAGATTTGAGTCTCAGCAGTGATCCGAGTGCGCCGCGTCAGGTAAATGTATGGTGCCCTTCTTTCTTATCTTCTAATGGCCATTTGACAGGTGAAGATTCTGTGATGAAGGACGCAACAACAGCTACGATAGTAGCTAGGAACTTCCTCACTCCAAAAGATAGTAGGCTGCTTTCAGAACGGTCCGATGAGTTGGCCGTTCAAGAGTCCCTAACTCTCAGTGTTCAGTGCGCAGGCTCTGTGTCCAACATGGGCCAACGCCTACTTGCTCGATCCCGCCAAGTGGAATCATTGATGGCGGAGGTGGAAACTCTTAAGCAAGAGATTAAACAGCTTAAGCACGAGAATAGAAGTTTGCATGTGCTTGCAAATAACTATTCGACGGGTATGAAGAGGAAGCTTGATGAGCTGCAAGAATCCAGTGGTCGAATTCAAAGTGACCGTCAAAGACTTGCTGCTTTCTTCCAGAGGCACCTTTTTCCTGGCTCATCTAGCGTTCCACCAAGTATTGAGGCCTCTTCTTTGATGCCTCCCGCTTCTGTAGTTTTCCCAAGTAGTGGGGCTTCACGTGAACAACCTTTATGAAAGCTCCATCTCTCTTTCTTTTTTTTTTTTTTTTTTTTTTGTACGCACTTGTAATTTCTCGGAGATCAATGAACATGCTTTATTTTATTTAGTGTATTGTGCTAAATACAGATAAAACATATACATCACCAAGATGTGTTATTTCCCTTTTTTTTTTTTTTTTGATGATGTGACTGTACTTGAAGTTTTGAAGTTTCAAGTTGCCTACGTACCCTTGGTTGAGGAGGGATCAAGTCATGACGTAGTTCAAATGAGTGATGGTTTTTTTTTTTTTTCTTTTTTTTTTTTTTTTTTGATGATTTTGCCGTACACAGTTTATGCTCTTGCGGGCCAGGAGCGTCGTGCGTTTGCTTTAGGGGTAGTAGCGCTTCAAAAATCTGCCGTTGATGGGGCCGATCTTCAACCCGTCTTCTACCATGATTAAGTAGGCGCCATTAGTGTAGATCTCTTGTATTACGTAGGGTCCATCCTACTTTGATGTGAACTTGCTTTTTGTCTTATGAGTTGTAATGATAGGCCTACGCAATGCCAGCACGAGATCTCCGGCTTGGAAAGACCTTGGGCGGACTTTCTTGTTGAATGCCTTGGATAACCGTGCTTGGTAGCATTCCAAGTGTTGTTGAGCTTTGAGCCTTCTCTCATCCAGCGCTTCCAACTCCTGAAGGTGCAACTTTGCATTTTCTTCATCAGTCAAGCCTTCTTGTATAGCCATCCTTAGTGAGGGAATTTGACTTTCGAGCGGTAGAACAGCTTCTACGCCATATACGAGAGAATAAGGTGTAGCTTGGGTAGGAGTCTTATGTGTAGTCCTATATGCCCAAAGTGCTTCACTTATTCTTTCATGACAATCTCTCTTTGTTCGGCCGATTACCTTTTTCAGGAGGCTGCACAGTGTCTTGTTGAATGCTTCCGCGAGGCCGTTGGCCGGAGCATGATACATGGAAGACTTGTGCTGCTTGAACTTGTATTTGTCGCAAAGCTCGTCCACGAGTCGGTTGGAAAACTGCTTTCCGTTGTCAGTGATAATGTAGCGAGGCACCCCATATCAGTGGATGATATGCTCCTTGATGAAACGAACAACAATTTCCTTTTTTACTTCCCTTAAAGGGATGGCTTCAGCCCACTTGGAGAAGTAATCTGTTGCAGCTAGGATGTAAGCTTCCCCTGCAGATGACTTTGGCGTAATTGGTCCTACAACGTCCAATCCCCATGCGTCGAACGGTCATGAAGCAACTGTAGGGTGTAATGGTTCAGGCGGTTGATGTATGAAGTTGGCGTGGAATTGGCAGGCTTGGCACCTTTTGGCGTGTTCCAGGCAGTCCTTCATCATGCTCGGCCAGTAGTAACCCATTCTTTTAAGCCGGAAATGTAGCTTTGGTCCAGACTGATGTGCCCCACACACACCTGAATGTGCTTCTTCCATGGCTAGATTAACTTCTTCCTCACCTAGGCATCTCAGGAGCACTCCTTCAAGAGAGCGTCGATAGAGTGTTCCTTTGTAGTAAAGGAAGCGAGGTGCTCGTCGACGTATTTCGGAACGGTGTCTGAGATCATCTGGAAGCTTTCCGTGCTCTAAGTAGTCGATCAGCGGCTGTCTCCACTCTTCAGCATCGACTGGAAGTACTGAGATGACATTTGTATAATCTAGTGACATTTCATTAACGAGCGGAATCACCCATCTTTGGCAAACTGGCACGTCTGCAACTTCATCTTTTCCTAGTGTCATACTCGAGGCTAGATTGGCGAGAGCGTCTGCCATTTGATTTTCCTTTCTTGGCACATGTTCTAGTGTCACAGCTTCGAACTTTTGTAGCAGTTGGGTCGCTAGCCGGAAGTATGGGACGAGATCATCTTTCCTCACCTCATATTCAGTTAAGAGTTGATTGATTATGAGCTTGGAATCGCCATATACCTCAAGAGCTGTGATTTCCATGTTGATCGCCATTTGGAACCCGATGATCAATGCTTGGTACTCAGCAACATTGTTGGAGCATAGCTCATTCAGTTGGAAGGAGTAAGGTAGTATTTGCCTTTGTGGCGACATGAATACTACTTCTGCCCCCGCTCCGTCTGCTCGTGCGGATCCGTTGAAGAACATCGTCCATGTTGGGAAGATGTCGATGTAGAACACCTCATCGTCAGGCAAGTAGTGTTTGGTGCTGTTTGCAGTTTCAGCTCGTGCAGGCAAGGAGCGTTTGGTGCCGTTTGCAGTTTCAGCTCATGCAGGCAAAGAGCGTTTTGGTGCCGTTTGCAGTTTCAGCTCGTGCAGGCAAGGAGCGTTTTGGTGCCGTTTGCAGTTTCAGCTCGTGCAGGCAATGAGCGTTTGTTGTCACCTTTTAGGCTCGTGCGAACGAGGAGCTTGTGGTGTCGTTTGGAGAGGCACAGGATTAAACGATCCAAACGCAATTGTAGTGGTATGCGTTGCGGCCGTGTCCTCAACGTCGAGCTCAATTTGCCCTTGTTGTGCTAGCTTCATGATGAGTTCTTTAAGAACGAAGCACTTGCCAACAGGATGGCTCACGATACGATGGTACTTGCAGTACCTAGGATCGTTTGTGCGATTCATTTCTTCAGGACGCTTGCATTCGGGTAGCTCAATCACCTTTTTTTCCAGCAAGTCATCTAACATGGCAGCCATGTCAGAGTCAGGAAAAGGGTACGTTTTCTGTTCCAACTCTCTCAAAGTGCTCTTGTATCTGTTTTGGGTGCGAGAAGGCTCACTTGTCTTTATCTCCTTCGCTTTCTTCTTGGAGGAAATCTTAATGGGCGCTGAGGAGGTCTTGATGGGTGCTGAGGAGGTCTTGATGGGGGTAGTGTTGACGGTGAAAGCTTCCTTAGCGGGCTTCTTCCCGGTCTTGTCTACATTTGGGGCGAATACTTTATCCTTATTGAAGTTAGTAATCGGCTCCTTTTTCCCGTGATTAGAGATACTCAGCTCCATGTCGTGGGAACGAGTTGCTAGCTCTTCGAATGTTCTTGGTTTTATGCCTTGGAGGATGTAATGTAACCCCCAGTGCATGCCTTGAACGCACATCTCAATGGCAGAGGTTTCAGAAAGCCGATCTTTGCAATCCAGACTTAAGGAGGGCCATCTATTTATGTAGTTGACGACAGGTTCATCTCTCCACTGTTTCGTACTGGTCAGCTCAAGCATGCTTACAGTACGACGAGTGCTGTAGAAACGGTTGAGGAATTCCCTTTCTAGCTGGTCCCAACTGTTGATAGACTCAGGTTCGAGGTTAGTGTACCAGTCAAAAGCGTTACTTTTCAGCGAACGCACGAACTGTTTGACGAGGTAGTCTCCCTCTGTCCCAGCATTGTTGCAAGTTTCAATGAAATGGGCGACATGTTGCTTCGGGTTGCCTTTTCCATCGAACTGCATGAACTTTGGGGGCTGATAACCCCTTGGCATTTTCAAAGCATCAATCTTCTTGGAGTAAGGCTTTGAGTACAGTACGGAGTCATGCGAGCTTCCTTCGTACTGTGTCTTGATAGTGCTTGCGATCATCTCCTGTAGCTGCTGGATAGAGAGAGATCCCATGAATGCCGTTGCTTGGTCTAGCTTCGGCTTCTCTTCAACTTTCTCCGTTGGTGGCTCCTCTTCTTCGTCGACTTCTTTCTTTAATAGGCCAACATTTGGGTCGACTTTCACATCGGGCAGCGCATCTAGTTGGTTGACAAGTGCGGCAATCTGCAAGTCCTTCTCTTCCACAGTCCGTGTGAGCTTTGCGATTGCTTCATTCATCTGAGCTAGCTGCTCCTTGATTGAAGTTGCTCCAGTGGTCATGACTTGCATGGTTGTACTGCCGCTCGAATCAGCGTCGGAGAGTAGGGACTCTGAGTATTTCCTCGAGCTTTCTCCCCTTGATGCCCTTAGCGAGGCTAGGGTGATCACAGGCTCGTACCTCAGGTGCTCTTGTTCCTTTGACAGAGTTAATGCAGGGGCGGAAGCCGCGGCAAAAAGAGCTCTTGCCTTACTTCGGGTTATGATGCCCGAAATATCACCACTTGCGGCGATGATGTTCTTGTTCTTTGCTTTGATTGCAGGAACAGCTTGATCCTTTCTTGATGCCATTTGCGTTTTTCGATGATTTGAGGATAGAGATGAGAGGTAGAGATTGTCCCACTGGGCGTGCCAAATTTGTGAACACGAAAGATTCCTTGAAACAAGAAACCAGAATAACGTGTACAAAATAATATTTTTGTGTTTATGATTTTGGGGTTACGATCTCTCTCAAATTTGGTCCTCTGATTCTATCTTCGTAGGGTGTAGGTTTGTGGATGAGTTGTTGATCCAAATGGTCGTCGCGGCTTGATCTAACGATGAACAGTTGATGAACGGATCTTCAAGGGCCGTTGGGCTTGATCTTGAAGAATGGGTGTATGGATTTCTTCAAGGGCTTTTGGGCTTGATCTTGAAGGTTGATGGATGAGCAGATCTTCAAGGGCTTTTGGGCTTAGTCTTGAAGAACGATTGGATGTGTGGATTTGTTTGTGCTGTTGATCCAAGGGGCCGTTGGGGCTTGATCTTAGGATGAACGATGAACACTTTCTTCAAGGGCCGTCGGGGCTTGATCTTGAATAATGGTTGTGTGGATTTCTTCAAGGGCTTTTGGGCTTGATCTTGAAGGTTGATGGATGAGCGGATCTTCAAGGGCTTTTGGGCTTAATCTTGAAGAACGATTGGATGTGTGGATTTGTTGAGGTTGTTGATCCAAAGGGCCGTTGGGGGCTTATGCTTAGGATGAACGGATGAACACTTTCTTCAAGGGCCATCGGGGCTTGATCTTGAAAGAGGATTTAACGAAGAACGAAGAGAGCTTTCTTGATCCTTCGGAATTCTTGGGAATTTGGATGGTTGGAAGCTTTGGAGTTTCAAAGCTTCAAGGATTTGGGGAATTCTCTTATAATTTTGGAGTAGAGAAATGTATTTGTGAATTCCTTGATGCTTGATACCTTGATGGAGAAGCCTATTTATAGGCTTTGAGAATGAATCACCATCACAAAATATTTTTTTCCTTTCCAAGCACCATTGCCTAATTTTCCCACTTAATGCAATATTGAAATTGAAGTGGTGTAACTTATGGCCTAATTTCCCACTTAATACCATTTTAAACTTGAAGTGGTCTAACTTATGGCCTAATTTCCCACTTAATGCAATATTGAAATTGAAGTGGCGTAACTTATGGCCTAATTTCCCACTTAATACCATTTTAAACTTGAAGTGGTGTAACTTATGGCCTAATTTCCCACTTAACACCATTTTAAACTTGAAATGTGTATGCTTTGTCATTGCCCAAATGAGAAAAGCTTGCTTTGATCCGTAATGGATTGAAGTGTGCTTGCCTTGTCATTGCCCAACATAAGAAGAAAAACTTGTTTTGATCCTCAATGGATTGAAATGTACTTGCCTTGTCATTGCCCAAAATGAGAAGAAAAACTTGTTTAATCCTTCAAGGGTATTTCTTCCTATTTTGTTGAGTCACACGCCATGTGTACAATTTGTACAACACGTGGCGTATGCCATGTATGCCTTGACACGTCAAAACTTTAATGCATTGGTGAACATTTGTTTTACTGAAATTTCGATGTCTACAATGAGACTTATGGTGATTGTTGTATCTGTGAAGTTGTTGAAATCCCTAACGATTACGTTCCCGGTTGATAGTTGAAGCATGTCTATAGCTTGATGTGGGATTGAACTCTGTAGAACCTTGTATTATTGTTAATAGGCAATGTATGAACTCTTTTGCATAGGAATTATAAAATTCATGGAAAGAATGTGAAAATGTGGTAGGAAATTAGAAAATGGGGGCCAAAATCATGTTATGATGAAGGCAATAGCTTAGCCTGATTCCTTGTTTATTGTAGTTGTATTCAGCAGCTTACTTTGGTTTTGAATTGCCTGCTGTCCAGTAGATGTTTAAGACTTAATGTGGAGGAAATTCTCTCTTGAAGTTGCTTGAACTTACCTATTTGGTAGACAAGGCTACTCAAGGGCGAGCTAACCTGAGGTGTGAGTGGACATTTATTTAAGAAATGTTTTTTCTTTATCAAATATTAAGCATGCCTAGATAAATATGATTTCCGTTACGTTTAGGGGAAAACCAGATTTTATGAATTAATATCAGACCTTATAGTGAATGATCATATTATTTAGCTTACATGTGTATGATCAATATTACGTGTGTCATGCTACAAACATGTCATTCATCTTAAATGTGTATGGTATTACAGAACTTTTAGCATTATAAATTGAAATGCAAATATTGGTAGCTAGAGACAACTTTTCCAAATTATCATAACAAATAAGCAAACACCAATTTAGAAACAAACAGTAATAATCACAGTCGAAATTTATAATACATAAAATAAGCAACATAAATAGTATTTTTGGAATGAAATTCTGGTGCAACAAATGACCTTTTATTGGCTTGTACATATGATATGGTAAACGAATTGCTGAAGCCACAACATTCTGTAAACTCTTGTCCTGCATGCATTGGAGAATATTAGAAATCACTGAAATTGGAATAAGTTGAAATGGTAATGCTTATTGTATATGTGTTTCAGAAAATAGCGGTTTAAGGACTAAATTAATTTTCAAGTCACTTAGCACTACGGTTATGTTTATTGTATATGTGTTTCTCAAAACGGTTATGCTTGTTGTAGATCAGGTGAGACATGCTAACAGAAAAAGGTATTTCCAATATTATTGTGGAATCTGATAAAGGTTTCTTGAGGCAGTTGCTAGTCTGAAAAGCTTCTTCCATCTTAACTGCTACTGGCTGTAAGACTTTTATTGGGCTTACATCTATTTAGGAGTCCTAATTGATTAAGGATAAAAGAAAGGAATTAATATTTGATTATTCCGGGTTACTTATCGTGAAGTATATCAATAATTTTTGGGAATATCAATCCTATTAGGTCATGGATTTTAGAGGTGCTAAAGATCTGTATTAGGGTTTTCTTTATGGGCAAGAAGCCTAATACTCTCACCTATAAATATAAGGCTTAGGTCCCACTTTTATACACATTATTCTAGCACAAAACACTACCCCATATAGGAGTGCATAAGGCGTGTAGAGAGAGATGAAGATCTTTGCTTGTTCATTGCTGATCATGGTTCAATCTTGTTCATATCAGTGGCTTCTCAAGGTTAGTACTTTTAGAGTGCATATTATAGATCGACTTGCATTGGGTACCTTGAAAAAATGAATTAGGTAGCAGAATGTGGTTTGACGACCCCTATTGTTCAATTTTTTAAGTACCATCCATGTATGTATATATTCTATAAAACATGGTAGAATAATTTTTTGAGTACTTTATAGATAATTTCATCAGTTTTTACTAAACCTAGAAGAAGTTGGAGATGGAAACATGCTAACCTTTGTGCTTGATCGATCAATTGTGTTGGTCATCTTCATTCGTCATCTTCATTTTCATCCTCACTATACAATTCATCATCGTTATCCTTCGTGTTTTAGAAATAAAAGACAGATGTTTTCTTGAGATAGAGTTGAGTTTTAAAAAATAAAATTACTTAAATACAATTTAGTATTTGACTAAATTTTGAGAACACTTTTGTCAAACTAAATATGAACTGTTGATTATGCTTTCCCTAAATTTGTAGTAAAAATTTTGGTGGTGTTTGCCATATTATGCTTGTAGCTCGAAACCTAGCTATTTTTCAGAACATTAGGGATCGAAAGAGTTGGAACAAACAGCTTGAAGCATTACTTTGTTGGTTCAGTGGTTGTATATTGATGATGCGGTCTTCCAGGTGGACACAAAAGTGATTGCAAATTAGAAACATTAATCTAAAGCATACCTTGTCCATTCCTGTCGAAATGCGGGTTTTACTTGCAATCGGGTATTATGCGTGTCAACAAGCTTAGAATCAAATGGCCTTAAGTCTTGCACATTAATAACCTTCAATAACTCCAAAGACGGCAACTTCAAAGTATAAGCTTCGCCACAAAAATACTTGAGTTTTGGCAGACTTTCAAGCTTGATGGACTTCACTTTAGGTAATGTAATTATTTCCCCTGCTTCTTCTTCTGCCGCAACGATTTCTTCCATCTGCTCACAGTTATAAACTACTATGTCCTCTACACTCGCAAGAAGTTTGACTATGGACGAAGAAAACAAGTATTTCAACTGGTTGCAATGATAGACCTCCAGCGATTTCAAGTTTCCGAAGCTGCTTCCTGTCAACATCGGTTGTGAACTACCCGTCTCCCAAACACGCGTTAAACTTGGCAATGTACCTAACCACAAGGACCTCAATTTATTGAATGCTTCAAGGGAGTGACTACTTTCTTCATGCTTTGGTCCCTTGGCATGGAAAATCACTTCCATTGAATTACAGCCACTTACAATGAGATTTTCGAGATTATCATCATCATTTGAGTCCTCAAGATTAGTTGGTGCAACCTAGAAAATTAAACACGATCAACAAGATGATATAAAAGTTGTACTTATAGAGGTTAATTGAACCTAATTTAAAAGCTTACCTCCAAATTGATTCGACGTGGCAATATTTCAATGGAGCTGTGGGCGTTTGGTCTTGAATATGGTGTGCATCCACATCCATCAGGGCACCAATTTGATGAACGTGTTGGAGAAGTGCTGAAATCATGACTTGTTGAATCCTTCTCAGACTTATTCTCCAACTTCTTTCTTTGTGGAATTACAGCACCCAATGTCTTCAATTTTTCACATCCGTACACTTGCATATTTTTTGTGGATGACCATTGAAATGTAGATCCCTCTGGACAAAGACTTGTGAGACGAGGCAGGGATTGTAGATGAAATGTGTTCGGTTTCGGAAACAAAATCATGTCTTTTGTCGCCTCTTCGTCAATTTCCTCTGTGATTCTGACTATAGTTTCCATGTCCGAACATCCTGATATCTTTACCTCTTCAAGATTCAAAAGTTCTCGGGCAATTAAATGCGAGAACACATAATTTATTCCAGAACAAGATGTCAATTTCAAATATCTCAAATTTTGGAAGCCCTGGAATCCAGACGGAATGTTTTTCCACAAGTGTGTAAACGAACATTCGGATATCTCCAACTTACGTAACTGGGGACGTGTTGGAGCTGTCTGCCCATCCATAACTACATGGATTTTCAAATCAAATAGCACGCCTTCAAACTCCATATCACTCAATTCTACCTCTTCTAAACTTGGAAACCATGAAATGCACTTTGATGGAAATATTGCTTTTTCAAATATTCCTGCAGATTGATGCTCAAGCCGTGGCGTTGTTTCCTGAAAAAGAAAAA